>NW_027308729.1:0-75068 GCF_047496885.1 Scyliorhinus torazame | reverse complement strand
TCAACATAACTTCCTTGCTAGTGCACGCTGCACCCCTACTGATGAAGCCAGAGTCTAGGGAGCATCGTTTACTATTGGTTACACGTGACACATGTAACCTCAGGGTGGTCTGTGCACTTCGGACAATTGAGCACTTTGGGGAGATTGATTGAGGCTCCGTTGGATACAGGATAATTGCGTCGTGCTCGGGTGGTTTTGTCCTCCCCACTCAATCAGATTGACATATTTCTTTATCCCTTTGCAGCCGCAGTGACAGTACGTCGCCTTAAACAGCCACCAACTGCACGGAGATAAGCCTTTAAACAGGGACAGGAAACAAGGAGCAATGAACGAGTCCTCGCCTGTTTTACGTTTGAGCTGACCTTGAACAAATTGAGCTGTCCAGTATTTAATGCCAAAGCTTAGCAGGAATGTCTTTTTGCTGTATGTAGTCTTTTCGTGTTTGTAACAGACGCCTGGAGGCTAGGTCTCAGAGTCTGTATATTGCTTAAATATTAAAACTTGAATGAGAAGGAAAAATGGGCGAATGTTTGTTTCTGTTCAACACACACTTTGCTGGCCAAGGTCATCTGGTCACCCATCAAGACATTCTGCAATTTCCCAATCGTAACTCGAACCGGGAGCTGGCCAGCCAGTCGCTGGCTTCCAATCGATCATGGAGCTGCTGTGACTCCGTTTCAATACCACACGCCTTTATTTTACTGTCCCTCCCTGCTCACCATCTGCTGGGTGCTCCAATCCTAACTCTGTAACCTCCTTCAGCTCCTGTGACCCTCCCTATCTCTGTAACCTCCTCCAGCCCCTCGAAATCTATCTCTGTAACCTCCTCCAGCCCCTAGAAATCTATCTCTGTAACCTCCTCCAGCCCCTAGAAATCTATCTCTGTAACCTCCTCCAGCCCCTAGAAATCTATCTCTGTAACCTCCTCCAGCCCCACAACACTCCCTGTCTCTGTGACCTCCTCCAGCACCTGCAACCCTCCCTATCTCTGTAACCTCCTCCAGTCCCTACAACCCTCCCTATCTCTGTAACCTCCTCCAGCCCCTACAATCCTCCCTACCTCTGTAACCTCCTCCAGCCCCAACAACCCTCCCTATCTCTGTAACCTCCTCCAGCCCCTACAACCCTCCCTATCTCTGTAACCTCCTCCAGCCCCAACAACCCTCCCTATCTCTGTAACCTCCTCCAGCCCCTACAACCCTCCCTATCTCTGTAACCTCCTCCAGCCCCTACAACCCTCCCTATCTCTGTAACCTCCTCCAGTCCCTACAACCCTCCCTATCTCTGTAAACTCCTCCAGCCCCTACAATCCTCCCTATCTCTGTAACCTCCTCCAGCCCCTAGAAATCTATCTCTGTAACCTCCTCCAGCCCCACAACACTCCCTGTCTCTGTGACCTCCTCCAGCACCTACAACCCTCCCTATCTCTGTAACCTCCTCCAGTCCCTACAACCCTCCCTATCTCTGTAACCTCCTCCAGCCCCTACAATCCTCCCTATCTCTGTAACCTCCTCCAGCCTCAACAACCCTCCCTATCTCTGTAACCTCCTCCAGCCCCTACAACCCTCCCTATCTCTGTAACCTCCTCCAGCCCCTACAACCCTCCCTATCTCTGTAACCTCCTCCAGCCCCGACAACCCTCCCTATCTCTGTAACCTCCTCCAGCCCCTACAACACTCCCTATCTCTGTAACCTCTTCCAGCCCCTAGAAATCTATCTCTGTAACCTCCTCCAGCCCCTACAACACTCCCGAACTCTGTAACCTCCTCCAGCCCCTACAACCCTCCCTATCTCTGTAACCTCCTACAACCCTCCCTATCTCTGTAACCTCCTCCAGCTTACAACCCTCCCTATCTCTGTAACCTCCTCCAGCCCCGACAACCCTCCCTATCTCTGTAACCTCCTCCAGCCCCTACAACCGTCCCTATCTCTGTAGCCTCCTCCAGCCCCTACAACCCTCTCTATCTCTGTAACCTTCTCCAGCCCCTACAACACTCCCTGTCTCTGTAACCTCCTCTAATCCCTACAACCCTCCCTATCTCTGTAACCTCCAGTCCCCACAACCCTCCCTATCTCTGTAACCTCCTCCAGCCCCTACACCCCCCTATCTCTGTAACCTCCTCCAGCCCCTACACCCCCTATCTCTCTAACCTCCTGCCCCTACAACTCTCCCTATCTCTGTAACCTCCTCCAGCCCCTACAACCCTCCCTATCGCTGTAACTGCCTCCAGCCCCTACAACCCTCCCTATCTCTGTAACCTCCTCCAGCACCTACGGCCCTCCCTATCTCTAACCTCCTCCAGCCCCTAGAATTCTCCCCATCTCTGTAACCTCCTCCAGCCCCTACACCCCTCCCTATCTCTGTAACCTCCTACAACCCTCCCTATCTCTGTAACCTCCTCCAGCTTACAACCCTCCCTATCTCTGTAACCTCCTCCAGCCCCGACAACCCTCCCTATCTCTGTAACCTCCTCCAGCCCCTACAACCCTCCCTATCTCTGTAGCCTCCTCCAGCCCCTACAACCCTCTCTATCTATGTAACCTTTTCCAGCCCCTACAACACTCCCTGTCTCTGTAACCTCCTCTAATCCCTACAACCCTCCCTATCTCTGTAACCTCCAGTCCCCACAACCCTCCCTATCTCTGTAACCTCCTCCAGCCCCTACACCCCCCATCTCTGTAACCTCCTCCAGCCCCTACACCCCCTATCTCTCTAACCTCCTGCCCCTACAACTCTCCCTATCTCTGTAACCTCCTCCAGCCCCTACAACCCTCCCTATCGCTGTAACTGCCTCCAGCCCCTACAACCCTCCCTATCTCTGTAACCTCCTCCAGCACCTACGACCCTCCCTATCTCTAACCTCCTCCAGCCCCTAGAATCCTCCCCATCTCTGTAACCTCCTCCAGCACCTACAACCCTCCCTATCTCTCTAACCTCCTCCTGCCCCTACAACCCTCCCTATCTCTGTAACCTCCTCCAGCCCTTACAACCCTCCCTATCATGTAGACTCCTCGGTCCCCTACATCCCTCGCTATTACTGTAACCTACTCCAGCCCCGACACCCTCCCTATCTCAGGGTCAAGGATGTTTCTGAGCGAACTCAGGACATCCTGAAGGGGGAGGGTGAACAGCCAGAGGTCATAGTACACATAGGTACTAATGACATAGGCAGGAAGCGTGATGAGGTCCTGCAGAAGGAGCTCAGGGAGTTAGGCAGTAAGCTAAAAATCAGGACCTCTAGGGTTGTAATCTCAGGATTACTGCCAGTGCCACGTGCCAGTGAGGCTAGAGTAGGAGGATAGTGCAGCTGAACACGTGGCTAAACTGGTGGTGTAGGAGGGAGGGTTTCTGATTTCTGGATCATTGGGATCTCTTCCGGGGCAGGTGGGACCTGTACAAGAAGGACGGGTTGCATCTAAACTCGAGGGGCACCAATATCCTGACTGGGAGGTTTTGCTAGAGTCACTCGGGAGGATTTAAACTAGTATGGCAGGGGGGGTGGGAACCAGAGCATCAGCTCAGAAGATGTCACAACTGACGGGGAAATAGAGAACAAAAAGAAGAGAACACCATCACCCTATCTGCTCAAACGCAGGGGGTTTGAAGTGGATTTGTTTCAACGCCAGAAGTATAGCGGGTAAGACAGATGAACTTAGAGCACTGATTGGTACTTGGAATTACGATGTGGCTATCACAGAAACGTGGTTAAAGGAAGGTCAGGATTGGCAGCTGAACGTTGGAGGATAGAGATGCTTCAGGAGAGATAGAGGGGGATGGAAAAGGGGTGGAGGAGTAGCATGACTGGTTAAGGAGAATATTACAGCCGTACTGCGGGAGGACACCTCGGAGGGCTCATACAATGAGGCAATCCGGGTAGAGCTCAGGAACAGGAAGGGGGCAGTCACAATGTTGGGGGTTTATTACAGGCCCCCCAACTGCCAGCGAGAGATAGAGGAGCAGATGGGTAGAGAGAGTTTGGATTGGTGCAAAAGCAACAGGGTTGTTTTGGTCGGGGATTCCCCTATATTGACTGGGCCTCACTTAGTGCTAGGAGCTTGGATGGGGCAGAGTTTGGAAGGTGTATCCAGAAAAGCTTCTTGATGCAATATGTAGATTGTCCAACTCGGGAAGGGGCAGTACTGGACCTGGTATTGGGGAATGAGCCTGGACAAGTGGTTGAGGTTTCAGTATGGAAATAGTGACCACAATACTGTACGTTTTAGGGCACTTTTGTATCGGGATGAGAGTAACCCTCGCGTTAAGGGGCTAAACTGGGGAAAGGCAAATCACGATAACAATAGTGAGGAATTGAAGCATTAGGATTGGGTGCGGCTGTTGGAGGGTAAATCAACATCGGACATGTGGGAGTCTTTCAAGCGACAGTTGATTAGGATTCAGGAAAGTCACGTTCCTGAGAGAACGAAGGATAAGTATGGGAAGTTTAGGGAGCCTTGGATAACGAGGGATATTGTGAACCTCGTCAAAAAGAAAAAGGAGCCTTTTGTACAGTCTAGAAGGGTGGGGACAGTCGAAATGCTTGAGGAGTAGAAAGAAAGTAGGGGGGGACTTAAGCGGGAAATTAGGAGGGCTAGGAGGGGTCATGGAAAGTCCTTGGCAAATGGGTTAAGGTGAATCCCAAAGCTTTTTATTCATATGTAAAAAGCAAGAGGGTGGCCAGGAAAGGATTGGACCACTGAAGGACAGTGGGGGGAATCTATGTGTCGAGCCAGAGGAAATGGACTAGGTACTAAATGAGTAATTTGCTTCAGTGTTCACCAAAGAAAGGCACTTTGTGGAAGATGATTCTTGGGTAGGGTGTGTGGACCGTCTGGATCATGTTAACATCGAAAGGAGGAGGTATTAGATCTTTGAAAAGATATTAAGGGAGATAAGTCTCCTGGGCCAGATGGGATTTATCCCAGAATACTGAGGGTAGCAAGGGAGGAAATTGCTGGGGCCTTGACTGACATCTTTGTATCCTCATTGGCTACAGGTGAGATCCCGGCGGACTGGAGAACAGCTAATGTGGTCCCGCTGTTTAAGAAAGCCAGCAGGGATAATCCTGGAAACTATAGGCCGGTGAGCCTCACATCGGTAGTAGGTAAATTATTGGAGAGAATTCTCAAGGACAGGATTTATACCCATTTGGAAACAAATGGACTCATTAGCGTCAGACAGCATAGTTTTAATAATGGGAGGTCGTACCTCACTAACTTGATTGAGTTTTTTGAGGAGGTGACATAGATGATTGATGAGGGGAGGGCGGTGGATGTTGTTTACATGGACTTCAGTAAAGCCTTTGACAAGGTGCCTCATGGCAGACTGGTACAAAAGGTGAAGTCACACGGGATCAGGGGTGAGCTGGCAAGGTGGATACAGAACTGGCTCGGTCACAGAAGGCAAAGGGTAGCAGTAGAAGGGTGTTTTTCTGAATGGAAGGCTGTGACTGGTGGTATTCCACAGGGATATGTGTTGGGACCTCTGTTGTTTGCAGTATACATAAACGATTTGGAGGAAAATGTAGCTGGTCTGATTGATAAGTTCGGGGATGACACCAAGTTCGGTGGAGAGGCAGATAGTGTTGAGGATTGTCAGGAGATACAGCAGGGCATGGATAGGTTGGAGATTTGGGCAGAGGAATGGCAAATGGAGTTTAATCCGGACAAATGTGAGGTACTGCATTTTGGTAGGTCTAACATAGAGGGGAAATATACCGTAAATGGTAAAACTCTTAGGAATATAGAAAGTCAGAGAGATCTGGGCGTGCAGGTCCACAGATCTTTGAAGGTGGCCACACAAGTGGACAAGGTCGTCAAGAAGGCATACGGAATGCTCGCCTTCATTCGGACGGGGCATCGAGTATTGAAACTGGCAAGTCAGGCTGCAGTTGTACAGAACCCTGGTAAGGCCGCACTTGGAATATTGCGCAACAACTCTGGTTGCTGCGCTACCACCATTGGCTGCTGTGTCTTGAGTTGCCCAGGTATTTCCTTCGGCACCTGTCAAAACTTCTGGTTTTATTTCCTTGCGGTTTAAAAAAATTATTTCGGGGAATGTGCGAGTGGCTGGCTGGGACCGGCCCATCCATAATTGCCCTTGCTCGGCCATTTCAGAGGGGCATGTAAGAGTCGGCCATATTGCTGCGGGTATGGAGCCTGGTAGCTGTTACTGGTGGACTGCTGTCGGGCAGGACCTTCCCTGTGTCCATCGGAGCGACCCCCCCCCTCCCCCCGTCCAGGCTCCACTGATCCCTTTTCCTCAGCGACCAACTATAGGCCCAGCTGCGGCCTCTACCCTAACATGCCCAGCTGGACGAGGCTGGCCCTTCACTAGGGCAGGACCTCCTCCCAAATAGTGGTGGAAATTCCAGCATGAAAGGATTAAAGCTGATCCCAGTGTAAAATTGCTGCCAGCTTTGGATAGGAGGGCTGACGGCCAACGTATTACAGTCAGAGGCGAAGACGAGGGGAGCCTGGAACCTCGGAATGCGAATCACAGTAAACATATAAATATTGTTCAGTTAATAACCCTGGCACATAAATAACTATTGTATCAGTTAACTGATCGCAGTGAGGATATATTTATTTTTGAGTTCAATAATCACAACATCCACATAATTATTTGTTATTTCAATAATCGCAGAAAATATACAGCTATTGTCTAGTTCAATATTTGCAGTAGCTATATAATTATTGTCCAATTTAATAATTACTGTAAAAAATATAATTTTTGTTCGGTTCCATCTCCCCAGTAAAAAAATTGTTCAGTTCAATATTTAAAGAAACTCTATAATTATGTTCAGTTCAATAGACACCCTAAATATAAAATAAATGTTGAATTCTATAATCATCACAAATTTAGGACTCTTGTGCAGTTAAATCATCAATGTAGCAATAAAATTGCAGTGGTAGCATAGTGGTTAGCTCTGTTGCTTCACAGCGCCAGGGTCCCAGGTTCCATTCCCGGCTTGGTCACTGCCTCTACGTTCTCCCAGTGTCTGCGTGGGTTTCCTCCGAGTCATGGAAATAACATTAGACTGAGGCTTCGAGCTTCGTTTCAGGAATTTATTAACACGATATCGTAGAGAGGCTGCAAGGGCAGCACTCTTCAGTTACAGCAGGAAAAAGAGCATGGGCGAAATTCTCCCCCAACGGCGGGATGCCCGCCGACTGGCGCCAAAGCCAGCGCCAATCAGACGGGCATCGCGCCGGCCCAAAGGTGCGGAAGTCTCCGCATCTTTGGGGGCCGAGCCCCAACATTGAGGGGCTAGGCCGACGCCGGAGGGATTTCCGCCCCGCCAGCTGGCGGAAATGGCGTTTGTAGCCCCGCCAGCTGGCGCGGAAATGCGGCGCGTGCGCGGGAGCGTCAGTGGCCGCTGACAGTTTCCCGGCGCATGCGCAGTGGGGAGAGTCTCTTCCGCCTCCGCCATGGTGGAGGCCGTGGCGGAGGCGGAAGGGAAAGAGTGCCCCCACGGCACAGGCCCGCCCGCGGATCGGTGGGCCCCGATCGCGGGCCAGGCCACCGTGGGGGCACCCCCCGGGGTCAGATCGCCCCGCGCCCCCCCCCCCAGGACCCCGGAGCCCGCCCACGCCGCCTGGTCCCGCCGGTAAATACCAGGTTTAATTTACGTCGGCGGGACAGGCAATTCCTGGGCGGGACTTCGGCCCATCCGGGCTGGAGAATCCAGCGGGGGGTCCCGCCAACCGGCGCGGCCCGATTCCCGCCCCCGCCCAATCTCCGGGAGCGGAGACTTCGGCGGGGGCGGGATTCACGGCGGCCAACGGCCATTCTCCGACCCGGCGGGGGGTCGGAGAATGACGCCCCTGATCTTTAAACCGAAATAAACAGCTTTCCGTGCGAAACAACCTCTGGTCTGGCCATTCTTACATTAAACAACTTTGGAAGTGCTCTTGGCCTATTATCTCGTAACTGACAACATCCTGCAGCATGTTCTCCCGCCCTTGGCCAGAACAACACGTCAGGACAATAGGATTAATCTAAAAGTCGTTTTACAAGTACTTTGTGAACTTTACCCATCATTCTAAGCTATGGCTAAAAGCAGTGTTAAAATATGGTCAAGCAATCCCAGCATGCTAAGTGCTTTTTAAAAATAATAGCAACTAATATTAATATATTCTCTAAGTGGTCCAAAGTAATTAATAATTCCTCACATCACTTTCCTTCTACACTCCGGGCGCTCCGGTTTCCTCCCACAGTCCAAAGATGTGCAGGTTAGGTGGATTGGCCGTGATAAATTGCCCTTAGTGTCCAAAATTGCCCTTAGTGTTGGGTGGGGTGACTGGGTTATGGGGACTAGGGTGGCGGTGTTGACCTTGGGTAGGGTGCTCTTTCCAAGAGCCGGTGCAGACTCGATGGGCCGAATGGCCTCCTTCTGCACTGTAAATTCTATGATAATCTATGATTAATCTAGGACAAAAGTTCGGCACAACATCGTGGGCCGAAGGGCCTGTTGTCTGCTGTATTTTTCTATGTTCTATGTTCTATATGACAGGACTGGCAGAATTCAACTAAGCCTTTGCACAATCCTGGCCAATAAAAAAATTGTTTCATCATTTTAGCCTGCGTTTTTCCAAATGCCGAAGTGACCTACCATTGGAATATGGTAAAGCTCTCATGAAACTTTGTGACAATATCACGATGAATTATTTATTGTTCTCATCTTCATCTGCTGGTATTTGAAGTGTATCTTTTAGGGGGAAGGGCGGGCAGGGGAGCAGATGTTTTCTATGTTAAGCTATTCTCAACATTACGCTGTCACAAACCATTTTGTGACATCCATTATCCCAGTCTCAGTTAAAGGGAAGAGAGTACAACAAAATTCATAATGGTTTCGGGGTGAATCATATTTCAAAGCTAGTATTGTAGTTCCATATTCAAATAAAAACTTAGCCCCCCCCCACACCAGCACAATGCATGGCAACTACTTCGCCACTGGAAGGCAATACTGGGGAGCCAAACGAACCATGGATCAAGTACCATATTTGGAGACGTTGGTGATTATTGTCGATGAGCAGTATATCTTGTGAAAGCAAATATACTGGGGGTAAATTATCCTGCAGTGACTCCTCTGTAACAATGAGCTTATCTGCTGATTTTGAATGCGCTGTATCATCTGGCCCTCCTCCGTTATAACGGGCAGAACAATAAAGTTATTTATCTTCTTTATTTCTTCTTTTGGATGACCAATGATGTTAGACTGCTTCTTGTTGAGGTGCCTCATGGCATTTTTCAAGAAGGCCTGTCAAACTATTCGATTTTCCCTGACGCTGTTCCGTCAGATCCAAGGCAGCATAATCAAGCTCTTTGGGGAACACCTCAAGCCATTGTTTCACTTTGTAACTTGGGCCTTCAATTTTGGAATATTCATACTTAAATGTGGCTGCTATGGGCCTGAGAGCCTCAGCTATAGCTTCTACACCTAGAACGGCGATATCTAGCCCCACTAGCCCTTCCACAACACGGTAGCACGTGAGGATATGTGTACCTTTCACACAATGAAGCAAGGGCCCGAAATGGATCCATTGGATACGTAGCCAACCGATAAACTCTTCATCTTCAGCACCGCTAAATCTTTGACAGGGGTGGAGATGTTTGGCATTCACTCTTGCTGATTGTGATTCATCGCCTCTCGTGCATTTCTTTTAACGAGCGTTTGAAAATCAGAAATGATTGTGTTGCTTTCTGTCCATCATAACCTCTTGCACCTCACCCATTGCAATGCTTTCAGCCTGTGAGCGTTTCCTTGGGTTTGTTTTATCAACTGTTGCACTTGTCTTAGCTGCCATTTGACCCTGAGAAGTCACTTCCTCACTGTCGATCTGTATTTGAAATATTTGGCCCTTTAAGCCATTCACACTGCAGTTCAATTGAACTTTAGTTGTGAGTTGCCAATCGTTACTGGGTAACAGCAAAAGGAATCTTCGATGGGGAGGAAGCAGCCATCGCGTGCTGAAGCTTCTCGTATGGTCTCTCCTTCAAAGCCCAAGACACGAACATTAGCATCTCCATTTGCTGTCTTATCAAAAGTGTCCAAATGAGGGCAGCGCGGTAGCGCGGTGGTTAGCACAATTGCTTCACAGCTCCAGGGCCCAGGTTCGATTCCCCACTGGGTCACTGTCTGCGCGGAGTCTGCACGTCCTCCCCGTGTGTGCGTGGGTTTCCTCCGGGTGCTCCGGTTTCCTCCCACAGTCCAAGGATGTGCAGGTTAGGTGGATTGGCCATGATAAATTGCCCTTAGTGTCCAAAATTGCCCTTAGTGTTGGGTGGGGTTACTGGGTTATGGGATAGGGTGGAGGTGTTGACCTTGGGTAGGGGGCTCTTTCCAAGAGCCGGTGCAGACTCGATGGGCCGAATGGCCTCCTTCTGCACTGTAAATCCCATGAAAAAAAAAGATCATCTTTCGAATACCCCTTCCTTTTGTCCTGCCAGTTGGGAGAATGTAAAAGAGAATGTGACGTTTGCCTTGGTATCTCTCCATACTGACAGGTCTCTCCGCTTTGGGATCTTTCACAAACGATAGAATGAAGTCGGGATCCACCGGCAGGCATTGACGGGGACTCTCGACAAATCCTTAAATAACAACTTCATGGGATTTGTTATTTTTTTCAACCTTTGTCGAAAGTCAGCTGACGTCTCGAGCGCTGACAGGAAAGCTATCTCCTGGTTCCCCAGAGAATGCATACTTGACATGGTCAATGTCCTCTTTGAAGCTGAATTTGAACTGGAAGCTCTGGTATTGCTCTTCCAGGGATGGTCGTTCACTCAACTGTGGCTCTGTCTGCTGCCGTGACCCATCTTCACATTCGATCTTCTTGGTGTTCCCATTGTCCCCATTCTGCAGGTCAGTAAGAAAGAAGAAAAGATATTTAATATATGTTCAATACTAACCTTGCAGCTTCACAGAAGCACATAAATGATGTCGACTTAAACGTGGGCCGCATAGTTGGCAAACTGGCCGTATACTTGATAGTGAAGAGGCTAGCCATCAACTCCGGAATGATGTCACTAACCTGACTGAGTGGACAGAGATGTGGCGAATGGAATTCAATCCAGAAGAGCATAATTAGGGATGGCGCAGTGGAAGAAGGAAGGTTTAAATGCAGCCCACCAGCTTCAAGTATTGGGTAATGTAGACGAGAGCTGGCATGTCTTCACGCAGCAGTTCAAACTCAATGTATCAACTCTTGACCTGCAGACACAGCTTGGCGAAAGGGGAATAGCATTGCTGCTCACATGAAATGAAATGAAAATCGCTTATTGTCACAAGTAGGCTTCAATGAAGTGACTGTGAAAAGCCCCTAGTCTCCACATTCCGGCACCTGTTCGGGGAGGCCGGTGCGGGAATTGAACCCGCGCAGCTGACTGTGTTCTGCATTACAAGCCAGCTGTTCAGCCCACATTGGCGGGTCCACAAGCAATTGAAATATATAATACTTTGCTTTTGACAGAGGAGGAGAACAAGAGATACTATAATGTTATTGGGATACTTTGATCGGCATTGCTCCCCCAAAAAGAATGAAACATTTGAGAGATGCATGTTCCGTATCCGTTTCCATAAAGCTGGCGAATCCTTCGACAGTTTTGTCACTGACCTGACCTGCAATTTCAGTAGCCTGAAATCTTCTATGATCCGCGACCAAATTGTGTTTGGTATATCAAACGACAAGCTCCGTGAGAGGTTGCTGCGGGATGAAGATTTGGCATTGGAACAAGCAATAAAGATTTGCCATGTGTCATGTGAGAGTACCTTTAAGACATGGATGTTTAAGCAATGTACCTTTAAGAAAACAGTGATGTCAGAGAGTGGGTGGAGCTGAGCTTTAGATCGGCCATTTTGCAGTTTTAAGTTTCAGTTTGAAAAAGCAGCTTGTGTGTGTCTGTGTGTTTCCAGAGAGCTGCAGTTTGGAGGAAAAGCAGCTTGTGTGTGTCTGTGTGTTTCCAGAGAGTTGCAGTTTTAAAAAGCAGCTTGTGTGTGTCTGGGTGTTTCCAGAGAGCTGCAGTTTGGAGGAAAATAGCTTGTGTGTGTCTGTGTTTTGCAGTGAGCTGGATCTCTGCCATGAAAGACTATCTCTGGATCATTTGGGTGATTTAAAGTAAAGCCTTTAACCTGATGTGATTCTGTTTAAAGGTGTTAAGTCTCTTGGAAGTTTGAAGGAACATTTTGAGGAATTATTTATTGATGCAATATTTTCTGAATTATCCTTGAAGTAAGGGGTGTTAAGAGATCCAATGTTTATTTAAGATGTTAAGTTTAGTTCATGTAATTAACATTGTTTTGTGTTTAAAAACCCAAGTGTCTAGAATTGTAATCCCACACCTAGGGAACAAGCCATGTGCGAGGAAAAGCAACAAATCCATTAAAGGGAGAGGTTGGTTGAACTCCATGATACATTTTGGGGTTCTGAAAACACCTCGCCCATAACAATTGGGGGCTCGAGGGGGATAAAAGTCTATCCATTGGATTGGCTTTTGTGAACCTAAAGACAGTGAAGGAGTGTTGCTTTTCCGGTGTGGTATTTTAGTTTAGTGGGGAGTGTGTTGTGGACAATGGCTCTTTCAGAGGCTCAGAAGTTTTTGGGGGTGGAGAATGTCACACGCAGTACCTTACAGACAGAGACGAAAAGCAGATTGTTAGATTTGGCAAAAACATTGCCGTTAACATTACTGGACAAAATGCGAAAAGGTGAGGTAATTATGGCGGTAGTTAAGCATTTAAAGTTGCCTGAGATAGAGTTTGACTCATTGGAAATGGTGAAAATTCAGTTGCAAATTAAACAAATGGAACATGAGAAAGAATTAAAGCGGCTTGAATACAAGAGTGAGAGAGAGGAAAAAGAAAGAGAAATAGAGAGAGAGGAAAAAGAAAGAGAAACAGAGAGAGAGGAAAAAGAAAAGGAGAGACAAGAAAGGAGAAAAGAAAGAATAGCCCTAGCAGAGCAAAAAGAAAAAGAAAGGGAGATACAGATCAGGGAAAAAGATAAAGAGAGGGAGTTTGAACTTCAGAAAATGGCCATGAAACATGACAATCAGTTAAAATTGGCAGACATAAAGGGAAACGTACAGTTGGATGATAGTGATGAGGATAGTGAGAAAGAGCGTCATAGTCGAAGGCTTGGTGGGAATCTATTTAAATATGTCCAAGCATTGCCAAGGTTTGACGAGAAGGAAGTGGAAGTCTTTTTCATTCCATTTGAGAAGGTAGCTAAACAAATGAAATGGCCACAGGACATGTGGGTATTACTAATTCAAACAAAGCTGGTAGGTAGAGCTCGTGAAGTGTTTGCATCACTTCCGGAGGAGGTATCTGGAACGTATGAGGAGGTGAAAAAATCCATCTTAGGTGCATATGAGCCAGTGCCTGAAGCTTAAAGACAAAGGGTTAGAAATTTAAGGAAAGAATTTGGTCAAACATACATGGAGTTTGAATGGCTCAAACAGTAATTTTGATAGGTGGATAAGGGCTTTGATAATAGACCAAACGTATGAAGCTCTCAGAGAAATTATACTTTTGGAGGAGTTTAAAAATTCAATTCCTGGTGTAGTGAGAACTCATGTGGAAGAGCAGAGGGTTAAAACTGAAAGATTAGCAGCAGAAATGGCAGATGATTATGAATTAGTTCATAAATCAAAGTTTGGTTTCCGACATCAGTTTCAGCCGGTGAGGGATAGAAACTGGGGACATGAGAAATACTCAAGTGGTAAAGGTAAAGGTGATCTGATGGGAGACAATAAAGAGAGTGTACCTCAGATTAAAAAAGAAATCCAGGAGGGTGGAAAAGAAATGAAAAGTTACACATGTTTTCACTGCAATAAACTAGGCCATGTAAAGTCACAGTGTTGGTGGTTGAAGAAAAGCACTGGGAAGGCTGATGTGGTAAAACAGGACAAGATGGTGGGGTTTTTTAGAGTGGGCTTTAGAGAAGGAAAGCCCAAGGGAAGGGAAGGAGGTGCAAACGATTGTACAGCCTGTTCAAGGAGTAATTGTTACAAAGGTGCCAGATGTCTTTAAAGAATTTACTTGTGTGGGTAAAGTTTACTCATGTGTATCAGGAGGAGCAGGTAAAGAAGTCACAATTTTAAGAGATACAGGGGCTAGTCAATCTTTAATGGTAAGAGATGAGGAATTATGTAGTTTGGGAAGAATGTTGCCAGAAAAGGTGGTGATATGTGGAATTCAGGGTGAGAGGTGTAGCATTCCATTATATAAGGTAAGGTTGGAAAGTCCAGTGAAGAGTGGTGAAGTGGTAGTAGGAGTAATAGAGAAACTATCTTGTTCAGGAATACAGTTTATCTTGGGTAATGATATAGCTGGATCGCAGGTGGGAGTGATGCCTACTGTGGTTGATAAGCCAGTGGAAAATCAGTCAACTGAAGTGTTGAAGGACGAATATCCTGGGATTTTTCCGGATTGTGTAGTAACAAGGTTGCAAAGTCACAGGTTAAGACAAGAGGAGAAATCAAAGTGTGAAGATGAAGTTGAAGTGCAATTATCAGAAACGATTTTTGATCAGATGGTTGAAAAAGAACAAGAACAGGTGGAGGTTGATGTGGATATTTTTAGTTCAGGAAAATTGGCGGAGTTACAACAGAAAGATGTAGAAATAAAATGGATATATCAGAAAGCATATACGGAAGAGGAATCTGAGAGTGTACCAGAGTGTAATGACTGTAAAAATGATGTCTTGATGAGAAAATGGAGACCTGTACATATGCAGGCGGATGAAAAGTGGGCAGAGGTTCATCAAGTAGTATTGCCGGTAGGGTATTGAAAGGAGGTGTTGCGAGTTGCACCAGTAGGAGGTCATTTGAGAATATGGAAAACTCAAGCTAAAATCCAGAAACATTTTTATTGGCCTGGACTACATAAAGGTGTAGTTAAATTTTGTCAATCATGTCACACATGTCAAGTGACAGGGAAACCTCAAGCAGTGATAAAACCAGCGCCGTTAATACCCATTCCAGCATTTGAGGAACCTTTTATGAGGGTCATAACCGATTGTGTAGGACCGCTTCCTAAAACAAAAAGTGGGAATCAATATCTTTTGACTATAATGGATGTGTCTACTCGGTTTCCAGAGGCCATTCCAGTACATAATATTACAGCTAAAAGGATTGTGGAGGAGTTACTTAAATTGTTTACTAGATATGGACTACCCACAGAAATTCAATCGGATCAAGGAACAAATTTTACTTCAAAGTTATGCAAAGAAGTTATGGATAGCTTAGGAATAAAACAATTTAAATCAACTGTGTACCATCCAGAATCGCAGGGAGTGTTAGAAAGGTGGCATCAGACATTAAAGACAATGTTGAAGGCGTATTGTCACGATTATCCAGAGGATTGGGATAAAGGAATCCCATTCATATTGTTTGCAATTAGGGATGCACCTAATGAGTCTACCAAATTTAGTCCTTTTGAACTAATTTTTGGTCATGAGGTAAGAGGACCACTTAAATTGATTCAGGAAAAATTGGTGAGTGAGAAATCGGAAAGTACATTATTGGATTACGTGTCAAATTTTAGGGAACGATTAAATAGAGCAGGTGAATTGGCGAGACAACATTTGAAAGTTGCACAAAATGTGATGAAACGGGTAGCGGACAAGAAATCCAAAGTTCGTAGTTTTGCCAGTGGGGATAAAGTTTTAGTGTTGTTACCAGTGGTAGGTGAACCTTTAAAAGCTAGGTTTTGTGGACCATATCAGATTGAAAGGCAATTAAGTGAGGTGAATTATGTGGTAAAAACACCAGATAGAAGGAAGACTCACCGAGTGTGTCGTGTGAATATGCTTAAAAGGTACTTTGAAAGGGAAGGAGAGAAAAAGGAGGTTTTAATGATTCTAACTCAAAGTGACGAACCAAATCCAGATGACTGTGAATTTGACATACCTCAAATTAAATTGGAAAATGAGGATGTTCTTAAAAATTGGGATGAATTGTTAAGTTACCTTCCAGAGGAAAAACAAACTGACCTGAAAGAGTTATTGATATCACATGGGCAAGTTTGTGGAGATAAATTGGGAAGTACTAAAATGGCTATACATGATGTAGATGTGGGAAATGCTGTTCCTATCAAACAACATCCATACAGACTTAATCCTTTAAAATTGGCACAAGTTAACAGAGAGATTGAGAGTATGCTGAAAAATGGCATAATTGAAGTGGGTTGCAGCCAATGGAGCTCACCCACAGTGATGGTACCTAAACCAGACGGTACCCAACAGTTGTGTGTGGACTATCGAAAGGTGAATGCAGTTACAAGAACGGACTCTTATCCTGTCCCACCATTGAAGGATTGCATTGAGAAATTGGGACAATCTGCTTTTATTTCCAACTTCCAGACATGGAAAGAACATTTAGAACATCGTATGGAGTTCTTCGATCGACTTCAGGTGGCGGGTTTGGTGATGAACCTAACCGAAAGTGAATTTGGAGAAGCCCGAATCACTTTCCTTGCGGAATTTCCGATACCCTCAAGACGACGGGAAATAATGCGATCTCCTAGCATGAATGAATTTGATCGAACAGTTGTGCAAAAGTTTTGTGGCGTGATTACTCCACTGATGGAATTGCTGAAGAAACGTTAAAAATTTCAATGGACAGCGGACTTTCAACAGGCATTTGACTGCCTGAAAGCTGTGGTAACCAACGTTCCTGTATTGGAGAATTGCAAAGGACTCTGTGGTCAGATTGAACTAAATTATCAGATTCTAAAGAGAAATGCCGAGGAGTAGAGGAATGGATGGATTGTGCAGAGACTTTGATCAAAGAGACTGTCAATCAAGAAGAATTTCGGTTGCAGGAAGAAGAACAAATAAAAATGGTCTATATTATTCTACCTGTTTACGTGTGTTGTTTTTTCTAAAAAATGAAAAAGTATATTTACTGTGTACATTTCTTATTGGATGGTGCAAAAGTGAAAAATGAAACCAACTTGAAGTTGATGGGTTTTTTTTTCTTGGGGGGGGTGTCATGTGAGAGTACCTTTAAGACATGGATGTTTAAGCAATGTATCTTTAAGAAAACAGTGATGTCCGAGAGTGGGTGGAGCTGGGCTTTAGATCAGCCATTTTGCAGTTTTAAGTTTCAGTTTGAAAAAGCAGCTTGTGTGTGTCTGGGTGTTTCCAGAGAGCTGCAGTTTTAAAAAGCAGCTTTTGTGTGTCTGTGTGTTTCCAGAGAGCTGCAGTTTGAAGAAAAAGAGCTTGGGGAGTGTCTGTGTTTTGCAGTGAGCTGGATCTCTGCCATGAAAGACCATCTCTGGATCATTTGGGTGATTTAAACTCATAATAGTAAAGCCTTTAACCTGATGTGATTCTGTTTAAAGATGTTAAGTCTCTTGGAAGTTTGAAGGAACATTTTGAGGAATTATTTACTGTTGCAATATTTTCAGAGTTATCTTTGAAGTAAGGGGTGTTAAGAGATCTAATGTTTATTTAAGATGTTAAGTTGAGTTCATGGAATAAACATTGTTTTGTGTTTAAAAACCCACGTGTCCATAATTGTAATCCCACACCTAGGGAACAAGCCGTGTGCTCGGAAAAGCAACAAATCCATTAAAGGGGGAGGTTGGTTGAACTCCATGATACATTTTGGGGTTCTGAAAAGGCCCCGCCCATAACACATGCGAGTCAGCTTGCTGCACAGCAAATCAGCACACTCAGCTCGAAGCATTTTGGCAGCGACATAGAGGAAGGTGCCAGCGCCATTAGTGCTGTGACGTACGCCATCAAGAAACGTGGTCTCCGTGCTGGTGGCCATTTTAAGCGGCCGACAAGAGCCGCCATCTTGTGCCAGAAATGTGGCAATCGACATGGCCCATGGTAATGTCCGGCCTTTGGAAACGACGGTTCCAGGTGCTGCCCATTTTGTAAAAACCATGGGCGGGATTCTTCGGAAACTGGCGGGGCGGGCAACTCCTGCGCGAAGGA
This sequence comes from Scyliorhinus torazame, assembly GCF_047496885.1. Taxonomy (NCBI): domain Eukaryota; kingdom Metazoa; phylum Chordata; class Chondrichthyes; order Carcharhiniformes; family Scyliorhinidae; genus Scyliorhinus; species Scyliorhinus torazame. The sequence goes on along the minus strand of NW_027308729.1, from coordinate 57,119 downwards.
GTGGCGTGAACCACTACGGCGTCGGGCCACACCTTCAGGGGCTAGGCCGGCGCTGGAGTGGTTCGCTCCGCGGATCCTGGTCCCGCCGGTAAGTACCTACCGTAACATACGCCGGCGGGAAAGCGGGCGACCACTCGGCCCACTCGGCCAGAGAATCGCCGGGGGGGGGCGGGCACTGCCAACGGCCCCCGACCGGCGTGGGGTCGGAGAACCCCGCCCAATGTTTTTCACGTCCCGCAATGGGCCAGATGGAATCGATCAATGCAGTTAATGAGATGACCCTTGATAAGTTATTTTTCGTGGATCTCTTCGCAACCGAGGACGCGAAGAGTCCGCAAACAAAACAAGGAAGACGTTTTGATGACCAATTGGATTGGCAGTGCTAACCCAGCTGATACTGTCGAAAGCAGATGGACCATTCGAGTGACGTTAAACGACACACAGATAAGCTTGACACGGAAGCGCAGGCCAACCTCCTCAGTCTGGGCGATCGGCACAGCCTGCGAAAGTTGTACCCCGGCCAAGAATGCTGGTTGACTGCAGTGGAAATGCGTTTGAGGCATTGGGGGAATGCGACCTCGAAGCGCGGGTACACAACAGAAATCACGTCGCACCATTCTCCAGAGGAGAAAAGATAGAGATCCATCAACCAGCCAATATAGAAATTCCTCCATTATCCCTTCAAACAGAAAACGACCGATTATCAAGAACTACATGCAGTAAAACCCAGCACCACCTTCAGACTGCAACTTTCCCCAGCAACCATAAATAAAGAGATTCCCCTACAAAACACCTCTTGAATTGGACTTCAATCTATGTCTGTTGATAGAGTCCTCCACCTCTTCAGGAGTCTCCAAAAAAAGGCACGACACGTTACTCCGGCAATGTCCCTGGACACTATTACCTTGGACCTGTCACATATCACCCTCTTACTGCTATGATCACCTTTGACCTTTCCACCTGCACACTCCTCCCTCTACCTATCACCCTTCACCTTTCAATCACCCTCGGCGCTCACGCAATCACCCTTGAACTACTCTCCGACTCACTCGATCCAACATCCCCTCACTCCCCAATTAACCTCAGCACGTCGCCATTACCCTCGACCTGCCCTCTGTCAACCTTCACCTGCCCCCTGTTGAGCCTCACCAACAAAACAGGCTTGGCCTGCCTTCTGCCTTGCGGGTAGCGATGAGGACTGTCAGAGGATACAGCAGGATTTAGATCGCTTGGAGACTTGGGCGGAGAGGTGGCAGATGGAGTTTAATCCGGACAAATGTGAGGTAATGCATTTTGGAAGGTCTAATACAGGTAGGGAATATACAGTGAATGGTAGAACCCTCAAGAGTATTGACAGTCAAAGAGATCTAGGTGTACAGGTCCACAGGTCACTAAAAGGGGCAACACAGGTGGAGAAGGTAGTCAAGAAGGCATACGGCATGCTTGCCCTCATGAGCCGGGGCATTGAGTATAAGAATTGGCAAGTCATGTTGCAGCTGTATAGAACCTTAGTTAGGCCACACTTGGAGTATAGTGTTCAATTCTGGTTGCCACACTACCAGAAGGATGTGGAGGCTTTAGAGAGGGTGCAGAAGAGATTTACCAGGATGTTGCCTGGTATGGAGGGCATTAGCTATGAGGAGCGGTTGAATAAACTCGGTTTGTTCTCACTGGAACGACGGAGGTTGAGGGGCGACCAGATAGAGGTCTACAAAATTATGAGGGGCATAGACAGAGTGGATAGTCAGAGGCTTTTCCCCGGGGTAGAGGGGTCAATTACTAGGGGGCATAGGTTTAAGGTGCGAGGGGCAAGGTTTAGAGGAGATGTACGAGGCGAGTTTTTCACACAGAGGGTAGTGGGTGCCTGGAACTCACTACCGGAGGAGGTGGTGGAAGCAGGGACGATAGTGACGTTTAAGGGGCATCTTGACAAATACATGAATAGGATGGGAATAGAGGGATACGGACCCAGGAAGTGTAGATTGTAGTTTAGTCGGGCAGCATTGGCGGCACAGGCTTGGAGGGCCGAAGGGCCTGTTCCTGTGCTGTACATTTCTTTGTTCTTTGTTTTGTTCTACCACCTTTGATCTCCGACTTTGAGCTCTTTCTGGTCAACCTCTACACTCCTTCTCTCATCTGGTTCCATTCCTCTGTCACCCGTGGGCCTCCCACTGTCGGACGTGACCCTCCTTGACCACAGCCTCTGCTTCGGTCAATCGTGACCTTCCTTCGGATCAGCCATTGCTAAGAATAAGCAGAAAAGAAAACACGTTGTTCTCCCTGGAGACTCTTCATTGTTAATAAGGCCTTGCGTTGATTTGTTCAGTTGGATGCAGGTCAACTGCAGGAAGCGTGGCGAACCAATCTGTAATCCTTATCCCCCAACAGATCACTCAGTGCTGCAATCGCCTCTTTCTCATGACGCTCTTCAGGAAAGGGGTAGCCCAGATGCGAAATGTCTTCTTGTGGATGGCTTCTGTCTGCAACTGTGCCTTCTGTGACCGTTACCTCTAATCGAGCATCGTAAAGGACTGCGATATCCACATGTGCAACATCTGCCCAATGTCGAGCAAACGGCTGCCCTGCGATGAAGAGGAAATCGCCGCTGACCGAATAACGGCTGCTGCAGGCTGAAAGTCCATTGGTTCTCCATAAAACCTTGAAGAATGTTCCACAAAAGGCATCACGTTGTCAAAGTGCAAGCCATCATTTTGTGTTTTCTGGAATTCCCAACAGTGTACTTCATGGGAGTGTCCCTTTAAGAAAGGTTTTTGTCTTATCACGTGGCTTCAGTGATGTCAGTGATTGTGGGGGGGGGGGGGGGGGGGGTAGAGCTGGGCTGTGGCTCTGAGAGTTGGTTTCACTTTTGCTTTGGGTTTCGGAGCTGGTTTGTGGCTGTGTGAGTTTTTTACTTTCGTTTTCACATTTGGCTGCTGTGGACTCAGACCGAGAAGTATCTTGGCCTGTCTCCCGATTTTCACTTTTAAAAAGTCATTCCAATGATTAGACTTATCTGCTGTTTTGGTAAAAAGGGGTTTTTGATATTGAATTGGAACAGTTAAAGGGGGAACCTTGTTATTGAATTGGAACAGTTAAAGGGGGAATTCATTAAGGGTTATACATAGAGTACTGTAACTGTGTGGGGGCTTTATGTTTGTAGTTGATAATAATTACGTGTTTATACAACTGTTAACTAAATTTATCGAATAAAGCTTTTTTGGGGTTAAAAGTGCCTCATTTCAAAGGCAGACTAGCCAAAAGGAATAAATAGTTGGGGGTCAGGTGAACTCCATGATATACTTTGGCGTTTTCAAACCCCTGGCCCATAACAATACCAACATCTTCACTTAAAGCATTGATTGTGAACAACACTGAGACATCTGTCACCCCTTAAGACAAAGACAAGCAAATAAGCTGCCTTTTATTGTGACATCTGGGGTTTGTCGGAAGCCAGTCCAGGTGATCAGATCAGCTGTTAACGCCAGTTCCAATGTCACTTACACTGTGGCTGACAAAATAGTCTTGATCCAGTGCACCGTCTCTTCCCTCGAAATTCTGCAATTTCATCTCTGAATTGATTTGCAATTTATTGAATGGAGAACTCAGATTCCTTTGTATTCTTCCTTGATTAAAGTTGGCGCATTACTGAAGCGCGCTGGAAACATTCTGCGTCCCCGGCTAGACAATCTTGGTGTGTGTGTGTGCTGTTTCTTTAATCACAGCATAAGCATCTCAAAATGGCTGCTGAAGGGTTTTGCCGACTTAGGCAGGCTTTTGAGTAGGGGGAGGAACCCCAACCTGTTAACCTACCCAGTCAACTGGGTCAGCCAGAGCCTCAGGGTCGCAATGGATTGAAGCCCAATATATCTTGTTATGGGCCAGGGTTTAGAGAACCCCAAAGTGTATCACGGAGTTCACCTGACCCACAACTTTTACTAGATTGCGGTACGGGGAGCACACGGCCCACTCTACAGGTGTGGGACAGCAGAAATGGAAAAGTATTTCTTTAAGCAAAACAATGTTTATTCTATGAACTCAAGTTAACCTTTTTAAAACATACAACGAACATCTTAGCAACTATCAATTCAAATACAACCCCCAAAGAATACAACACTAAGTAATCCTTAAGCTGTTCTTTTAACATCCATAAGACTTTAAAAAAAAACTTTTAACAGAAGCACATCAGGTTAAAGTCACTACTGAGAGCAGTTATTAGTTTTAAATCACCAAAGGATCGATTTACGATCTTTAGATTACAGGGAGACTAATACGCCTTCTGGCCGTGACTGCAGCTATCCAGCTCTGAAAACGAAACTCAAACACACCCTGCATCAAAACAGCCTAAAACGAAAGTAAAAAGCTGACAGACAGCCCCACTCCACCCACTCTCTGACATCACTGATAAACACCAATTTCTTAAAGGTACATTTCTTAAACACCCATTTCTTAAAGGTACTCTCATATGACACCTCCCCCGCTGAAAAAAAAACCATCAACTTCAAGATGGTTTCATTTTTCACCTTTCACCATCCTTTAAGGAATGCACACAGTAAATATACATTTTTGTTTCAAAAAACACCACTCACAAACAGGTATAATAATATAGTCAATTTTTTCCCCGTTCTTCTTCCTCCAACTGAAATCCTTCTCGATTGACAGTCTCTTTGACAAGATCTCTGCACAATCCATCCATTTCTCTACGCCTCGGCATTTCTCTTTAAAGTCAGATACTTTAGTTCAATCTGATCACAGAGTCCCTTGTAATTCTCCAACACAGGAGCATTGGTTATCACAGCTTTCTGGCCGTCAATTGCCTGTTGAAAGTCTGCTGTCCACTGAAATTTTCGACGTTTCTTCAGCAAGTCCATCAGTGGAGCAATCACACTACAAAACCTTTGCACAAATGTTCGATCAAATCCACTCATGCCAAGAAATCACATTATTTCCCTTCGTCTTGAGGGTATCGGAAACTCCTCAATAACTGTTGGTTTCACATCCCGTGTGACCATTCGACTCTGTCCGATTGTATGGCCAAGGAAAGTGACTTGGGCTTTTCCAAATTCACTTTTGGCTAGGTTTACCACCAAACCAGCCTCCTGAAGTCGATCGAATAACTCCATCAGATTTTTAAAATGTTCTGTCCATGTCTGGCTGAAAATGACCAGATCGTCGATGTATAACGCACAATTGGGTAATCCTGAAGTGACTTTGTTAGTTAACCGTTGAAATGTGGCTGGGGTGTTTTTCATACCAAATGACATAACTTTGAATTGGTATATACCATCTGGAGTCACAAAAGCTGAAATCTCCTTCGCCCTTTCGGATAAACCTGCCAGTAACCTTTAAGTAAATCCACTTTGGAAATAAAAGCTGATTGTCCCACTTTCTCAATGCAATCCTCCAAACATGGGATAGGATAAGAGTCCGTTCTTGTAACTGCATTAACATTTCTATAGTCCACACACAACTGTTGGGTACCGTCTGGTTTAGGTACCATCACTATGGGTGAGCTCCATTAGCTACAACCCACTTCAATTATGCCATTTTTAAGCATACTCTCAATCTCTCTGTTAACCTGTGCCAATTTTAAAGGGTTAAGTCTGTATGGATGTTGTTTGATAGGAACAGCATTTCCCACATCCACATCATTTTTAGCCATTTTAGTACTTCCCAATTTATCTCTACAAACTTGCCCATGTGATATCAATAACTCTTTCAGGTCAGTTCAGTTTTCCTCTGGAAGGTAACTCAACAATTTATCCCAATCTTTAAGAACATCCTCATTTTCCAATTTAATTTGAGGTGTGTCAAATTCACAGTCATCTGGATTTGGTTTGTCACTTTGAGTTAGAATCATTAAAACCTGCTTTTTCTCTCCTTATGTTTTTACCACATAATTCACCTCACTTAATTTCCTTTCAATCTGATACGGTCCACAAAACCTAGCTTTTAAAGGTTCACCTACCACTGGTAACAACATTAAAACTTTATCTCCACTGGCAAAACTACGAACTTTGGATTTCTTGTCCGCTACCCGTTTCATTATATTTTGTGCAACTTTTAAATGCTGTCTAGCCAATTCACCTGCTCTATTTAATCATTCCCTAAAATTTGACACGTAATCCAATAATGTAATTTCCGATTCCTCATTCACCAATTTTTCCTGAATCAATTTAAGTGGTCCTCTTACCTCGTGACCAAAAATTAGTTCAAAAGGACTAAATTTGGTAGACTCATTAGGTGCATCCCTAATTGCAAACAGTATGAATGGGATTTCTTTATCCCAATCCTCTGGATAATCGTGACAATAAGCCCTCAACATTGTCTTTAATGTCTGATGCCACCTTTCGAACGCTCCTTGCGATTCTGGATGGTGATTTAAATTGTTTTATTCCTAAGCTATCCATAACTTCTTTGAATAACCTAGAGGTAAAATTTGATCCTTGATCCGATTGTATTTCTGTCGGTAGTCCATATCTAGTAAAGAAATTAAGTAACTCCTCCACAATCTTTTTAGCTGTAATATTACGTACTGGAATGGCCTCTGGAAACCTAGTAGACACATCCATTATCGTCAAAAGATATTGATTCCCACTTTTTGTTTTAGGAAGCGGTCCTACGCAATCAATTAGGACCCTTGTAAAAGGTTCCTCAAATGCTGGAATGGGTATTAAGGCGCTAGTTTTATCACTGCTTGAAGTTTCCCTATCACTTGACATGTGTGACATAATTGACAAAATTTAACTACAGCTTTATGTAGTCCAGGCCAATAAAAATGTTTCTGGATTTTAGCTTGAGTTTTCCTTATTCCCAAATGACCTCCCACTGGTGCCTCATGTGGAACTCGCAACACCTCCTTTCTATACCCTACCGGCAATACTACTTGATGAACCTCTGCCCACTTTTTATCCGCCTGCATATGTATAGGTCTCCATTTTCTCATCAAGACATCATTTGTATGGTAATGACACTCTGGTATACTCTCAGATTCCTCTTCCGTATATGCTTTCTGATATATCCGTTGTATTTCTACATCTTTCTGTTGTAACTCCGCCAATTTTCCTGAACTAAAAATATCCGCCTCATCCTCCACCTGTTCTTGTTCTTTTTCAACCAGCTGATCAAAAATCGTTTCTGATAATTGCACTTCATCAAGACATCATTTATACGGTAATAACACTCTGGTTTACTCTCAGATTCCTGTTCTGTATATGCTTTCTGATACATCCGGTTTATTTCTACATTTTTCTGTATCTCTTAAAACTGTGACTTCTTTACCTACTCCTCCTGATACACATGAGTAAACTTTACCCACACAAGTAAATTCTTTAAAGAGATCTGGCACCTTCTTATCAATCACCTCTTGATCAGGCTGTACAATCTTTTGCACCTCCTTCACTTCATTTAGGCTTTCCTTTACCACTTTAACAAACCCTGTCTTATCCTGTTTTACCACATCAGCCTTCCCAGTGCTTTTCTTCAACCACCAACACTGTGACTTTACATGGTCTAGTTTATTACAGTGAAAACATTTGAAACTTTTCATTTCTTTTCCACCCTCCTGGATTCCTTTTTTAATCTGAGGTACACTCTCCTTATTGTCTCCCATAAGATCACCTTTACCTCTACCAATTGAGTATTTCTCTTCTCCCCAGTTTCTATCCCTCACAGGCTGAAACTGATGTCGGAAACCAAACTTTGATTTATGAACTAATTCATAATCATCTGCTATTTCTGCTGCTAATCTCGCAGTTTTAACCCTCTGCTCTTCCACGCGAGTTCTCACTACACCAGGAATTGAATTTTTAAACTTCTCCAAAACTATAATTTCTCTGAAAGCTTCATACGTTTGGTCTATTTTAAAAGCCCTTATCCACCTATCAAAATTACTCTGAGTCTTTCAAACTCCATGTATGTGACTCACCAAATTCTTTCCTTAAATTTCTAAACCTTTGTCTGTAAGCTTCAGGCACTAGTTCATATGAACCTAAGATGGATTTTTTCACCTCCTCATACGTCCCAGATACCTCCTCCGGTAGTGATGCCAACACTTCATTGGCCCTACCTACCAGCTTTGTTTGAATCAGTAATACCCACATGTCCTGTGGCCATTTCATTTGTTTAGCTATCTTCTCAAATAAAATGAAAAAGGCTTCCACCTCCTTCTCATCAAACCTTGGCAATGCCCACCAAGCCTTCGACCATAATGGGCCGATAGTTATGAGTGGACAGAGGTTGCACGTCAGTATGATTTCAAACACGTCACTTCGAGTCCTCTGTATCCTCAGTCTAACGCAAAGGCTGAGGAGGGCGTTCATAACGTGAAACAGGTGCTGAGAAAAGCCATAGATGGCCGGGATGACACTGATCTCGCGCTCCTGGGTTATCGTGCTGCACCATTAATCAACGGACTTTCGCCAGCTCAGTTGCTGAGGACGACCTTGCCCGATAGTCCTAAAGAATCAGTTACCCACACATTAGAGAGGTAACTGATTTTTCAAAAAAGGAGGCAAAAGACGTCCGTTGGCGCCCGTGAGCAGACCGGTCACTCCCGCCGACCAATATTTTGTTTTGATATTTTTCGGCCTTGAGGAATGGGCACTAAAACCGGTAACAAAAACGGTACTGAAGCCTGCGGTAGTGCGAGGCAACCGGAACGGAGGCATCGAGTCCAGAGTGCGGGGCAACCGGAGCGGTGGGGCTCGGTACAGAGTGCGAAGCATCAGGAGCGGCAGGGATCAGGTCAGAGCTTGAAGCAGCCGGGACTGCGGAGCTGGGACCGGAGCACGAGGGAGCCGGGACTGCGGAGCTGGGATTGTAGCAGGAGGGAGCCGGGACTGCGGAGCTGGGACCGGAGCAGGAGGGAGCCGGGACTGCGGAGCTGGGACTGGAGCAGGAGGGAGCCGGGACTGTGGAGCTGGGACCGGAGCAGGAGGGAGACGGGACTGCGGAGCTGGGATTGGAGCAGGAGGGAGCCGGGACTGCGGAGCTGGGATTGGAGCAGGAGGGAGCCGGGACTGCGGAGCTGGGATTGGAGCAGGAGGGAGCCGGGACTGTGGAGCTGGGACTGGAGCAGGAGGGAGCCGGGACTGCGGAGCTGGGACCGGAGCAGGAGGGAGCCGGGACTGCGGAGCTGGGATTGGAGCAGGAGGGAGCCGGGACTGCGGAGCTGGGACCGGAGCAGGAGGGAGCCGGGACTGTGGCGCTGGGATTGGAGCAGGAGGGAGCCGGAACTGCGGAGCTGGGATTGGAGCAGGAGGGAGCCGGAACTGCGGAGCTGGGATTGGAGCAGGAGGGAGCCGGGACTGCGGAGCTGGGATTGGAGCAGGAGGGAGCCGGGACTGCGGAGCTGGGATTGGAGCAGGAGGGAGCCGGGACTGCGGAGCTGGGACCGGAGCAGGAGGGAGCCGGAACTGCGGAGCTGGGATTGGAGCAGGAGGGAGCCGGGACTGCGGAGCTGGGATTGGAGCAGGAGGGAGCCGGGACTGCGGAGCTGGGATTGGAGCAGGAGGGAGTCGGGACTGCGGAGCTGGGATTGGAGCAGGAGGGAGCCGGGACTGCGGAGCTGGGACTGGAGCAGGAGGGAGCCGGGACTGCGGAGCTGGGATTGGAGCAGGAGGGAGCCGGGACTGCGGAGCTGGGACTGGAGCAGGAGGGAGCCGGGACTGCGGAGCTGGGATTGGAGCAGGAGGGAGCCGGGACTGCGGAGCTGGGATTGGAGCAGGAGGGAGCCGGGACTGCGGAGCTGGGATTGGAGCAGGAGGGAGCCGGGACTGCGGAGCTGGGATTGGAGCAGGAGGGAGCCGGGACTGCGGAGCTGGGACCGGAGCAGGAGGGAGCCGGGACTGCGGAGCTGGGACCGGAGCAGGAGGGAGCCGGGACTGCGGAGCTGGGACCGGAGCAGGAGGGAGCCGGGACTGCGGAGCTGGGATTGGAGCAGGAGGGAGCCGGGACTGCGGAGCTGGGACCGGAGCAGGAGGGAGCCGGAACTGCGGAGCTGGGATTGGAGCAGGAGGGAGCCGGGACTGCGGAGCTGGGATTGGAGCAGGAGGGAGCCGGGACTGCGGAGCTGGGATTGGAGCAGGAGGGAGTCGGGACTGCGGAGCTGGGACCGGAGCAGGAGGGAGCCGGGACTGCGGAGCTGGGATTGGAGCAGGAGGGAGCCGGGACTGCGGAGCTGGGACTGGAGCAGGAGGGAGCCGGGACTGCGGAGCTGGGATTGGAGCAGGAGGGAGCCGGGACTGCGGAGCTGGGACTGGAGCAGGAGGGAGCCGGGACTGCGGAGCTGGGACCGGAGCAGGAGGGAGCCGGGACTGCGGAGCTGGGACCGGAGCAGGAGGGAGCCGGGACTGCGGAGCTGGGAATGGAGCAGGAGGGAGCCGGGACTGCGGAGCTGGGATTGGAGCAGGAGGGAGCCGGGACTGCGGAGCTGGGAATGGAGCAGGAGGGAGCCGGGACTGCGGAGCTGGGACCGGAGCAGGAGGGAGCCGGGACTGCGGAGCTGGGATTGGAGCAGGAGGGAGCCGGGACTGCGGAGCTGGGACCGGAGCAGGAGGGAGCCGGGACTGCGGAGCTGGGACTGGAGCAGGAGGGAGCCGGGACTGCGGAGCTGGGATTGGAGCAGGAGGGAGCCGGGACTGCGGAGCTGGGACCGGAGCAGGAGGGAGACGGGACTGCGGAGCTGGGACTGGAGCAGGAGGGAGCCGGGACTGCGGAGCTGGGATTGGAGCAGGAGGGAGCCGGGACTGCGGAGCTGGGAATGGAGCAGGAGGGAGCCGGGACTGCGGAGCTGGGACCGGAGCAGGAGGGAGCCGGGACTGCGGAGCTGGGATTGGAGCAGGAGGGAGCCGGGACTGCGGAGCTGGGACCGGAGCAGGAGGGAGCCGGGACTGCGGAGCTGGGACTGGAGCAGGAGGGAGCCGGGACTGCGGAGCTGGGATTGGAGCAGGAGGGAGCAGGGACTGCGGAGCTGGGACCGGAGCAGGAGGGAGCCGGGACTGCGGAGCTGGGACCGGAGCAGGAGGGAGCCGGGACTGCGGAGCTGGGACCGGAGCAGGAGGGAGCCGGGACTGCGGAGCTGGGACCGGAGCAGGAGGGAGCCGGCACTGCGGAGCTGGGACTGGAGCAGGAGGGAGCCGGGACTGCGGAGCTGGGAATGGAGTAGGAGGGAGCCGGGACTGCGGAGCTGGGATTGGAGCAGGAGGGAGCCGGGACTGTGGAGCTGGGATTGGAGAAGGAGGGAGCCGGGACTGCGGAGCTGGGAATGGAGTAGGAGGGAGCCGGGACTGCGGAGCTGGGATTGGACCAGGAGGGAGCCGGGACTGCGGAGCTGGGATTGGAGCAGGAGGGAGCCGGGACTGCGGAGCTGGGACCGGAGCAGAAGGGAGCCGGGACTGCGGAGCTGGGATTGGAGCAGGAGGGAGCCGGGACTGCGGAGCTGATACCGGAGCAGGAGGGAGCCGGGACTGCGGAGCTGGGACCGGAGCAGGAGGGAGCCGGGACTGCGGAGCTGGGATTGGAGCAGGAGGGAGCCGGGACTGCGGAGCTGGGATTGGAGCAGGAGGGAGCCGGGACTGCGGAGCTGGGATTGGAGGAGGAGGGAGCCGGGACTGCGGAGCTGGGATTGGAGCAGGAGGGAGCCGGGACTGCGGAGCTGGGATTGGAGCAGGAGGGAGCCGGGACTGCGGAGCTGGGAATGGAGCAGGAGGGAGCCGGGACTGTGGAGCTGGGACTGGAGCAGGAGGGAGCCGGGACTGCGGAGCTGGGATTGGAGCAGGAGGGAGCCGGGACTGCGGAGCTGGGAATGGAGCAGGAGGGAGCCGGGACTGCGGAGCTGGGAATGGAGCAGGAGGGAGCCGGGACTGCGGAGCTGGGACCGGAGCAGGAGGGAGCCGGGACTGCGGAGCTGGGATTGGAGCAGGAGGGAGCCGGGACTGCGGAGCTGGGAATGGAGCAGGAGGGAGCCGGGACTGCGGAGCTGGGATTGGAGCAGGAGGGAGCCGGGACTGCGGAGCTGGGACCGGAGCAGGAGGGAGCCGGGACTGCGGAGCTGGGAATGGAGCAGGAGGGAGCCGGGACTGCGGAGCTGGGAATGGAGCAGGAGGGAGCCGGGACTGCGGAGCTGGGATTGGAGCAGGAGGGAGCCGGGACTGCGGAGCTGGTATTGGAGCAGGAGGGAGCCGGGACTGGGGAGCTGGGACCGGAGCAGGAGGGAGCCGGGACTGCGGAGCTGGGACTGGAGCAGGAGGGAGCCGGGACTGCGGAGCTGGGACCGGAGCAGGAGGGAGCCGGGACTGCGGAGCTGGGATTGGAGCAGGAGGGAGCCGGGACTGCGGAGCTGGGATTGGAGCAGGAGGGAGCCGGGACTGCGGAGCTGGGATTGGAGCAGGAGGGAGCCGGGACTGCGGAGCTGGGATTGGAGCAGGAGGGAGCCGGGACTGCGGAGCTGGGAATGGAGTAGGAGGGAGCCGGGACTGCGGAGCTGGGACTGGAGCAGGAGGGAGCCGGGACTGCGGAGCTGGGATTGGAGCAGGAGGGAGCCGGGACTGCGGAGCTGGGGCCGGAGCAGGAGGGAGCCGGGACTGCGGAGCTGGGATTGGAGCAGGAGGGAGCCGGGACTGCGGAGCTGGGATTGGAGCAGGAGGGAGCCGGGACTGCGGAGCTGGGATTGGAGCAGGAGGGAGCCGGGACTGCGGAGCTGGGAATGGAGCAGGAGGGAGCCGGGACTGCGGAGCTGGGGCCGGAGCAGGAGGGAGCCGGGACTGCGGAGCTGGGAATGGAGCAGGAGGGAGCCGAGACTGCGGAGCTGGGAATGGAGCAGGAGGGAGCCGGGACTGCGGAGCTGGGAATGGAGCAGGAGGGAGCCGGGACTGCGGAGCTGGGATTGGAGCAGGAGGGAGCCGGGACTGCGGAGCTGGGATTGGAGCAGGAGGGTGCCGGGACTGCGGAGCTGGGATTGGAGCAGGAGGGAGCCGGGACTGCGGAGCTGGGAATGGAGCAGGAGGGAGCCGGGACTGCGGAGCTGGGACCGGAGCAGGAGGGAGCCGGGACTGCGGAGCTGGGATTGGAGCAGGAGGGAGCCGGGACTGCGGAGCTGGGACCGGAGCAGGAGGGAGCCGGGACTGCGGAGCTGGGACCGGAGCAGGAGGGAGCCGGGACTGCGGAGCTGGGATTGGAGCAGGAGGGAGCCGGGACTGCGGAGCTGGGATTGGAGCAGGAGGGAGCCGGGACTGCGGAGCTGGGATTGGAGCAGGAGGGAGCCGGGACTGCGGAGCTGGGAATGGAGCAGGAGGGAGCCGGGACTGCGGAGCTGGGATTGGAGCAGGAGGGAGCCGGGACTGCGGAGCTGGGATTGGAGCAGGAGGGAGCCGGGACTGCGGAGCTGGGACCGGAGCAGGAGGGAGCCGGGACTGCGGAGCTGGGATTGGAGCAGGAGGGAGCCGGGACTGCGGAGCTGGGATTGGAGCAGGAGGGAGCCGGGACTGCGGAGCTGGGACCGGAGCAGGAGGGAGCCGGGACTGCGGAGCTGGGACCGGAGCAGGAGGGAGCCGGGACTGCGGAGCTGGGATTGGAGCAGGAGGGAGCCGGGACTGCGGAGCTGCGAATGGAGCAGGAGGGAGCCGGGACTGCGGAGCTGGGACCGGAGCAGGAGGGAGCCGGGACTGCGGAGCTGGGATTGGAGCAGGAGGGAGCCGGGACTGCGGAGCTGGGATTGGAGCAGGAGGGAGCCGGGACTACGGAGCCGGGATTGGAGCAGGAGGGAGCCGGGACTGCGGAGCTGGGAATGGAGCAGGAGGGAGCCGGGACTGCGGAGCTGGGATTGGAGCAGGAGGGAGCCGGGACTGCGGGGCTGGGATTGGAGCAGGAGGGAGCCGGGACTGCGGAGCTGGGACCGGAGCAGGAGGGAGCCGGGACTGCGGAGCTGGGAATGGAGCAGGAGGGAGCCGGGACTGCGGAGCTGGGATTGGAGCAGGAGGGAGCCGGGACTGCGGAGCTGGGATTGGAGCAGGAGGGAGCCGGGACTGCGGAGCTGGGACCGGAGCAGGAGGGAGCCGGGACTGCGGAGCTGGGATTGGAGCAGGAGGGAGCCGGGACTGCGGAGCTGGGACCGGAGCAGGAGGGAGCCAGGACTGCGGAGCTGGGAATGGAGCAGGAGGGAGCCTGGACTGCGGAGCTGGGAATGGAGCAGGAGGGAGCCGGGGCTGCGGAGCTGGGAATGGAGCAGGAGGGAGCCGGGACTGCGGAGCTGGGATTGGAGCAGGAGGGAGCCGGGACTGCGGAGCTGGGATTGGAGCAGGAGGGAGCAGGGACTGCGGAGCTGGGACCGGAGCAGGAGGGAGCCGGGACTGCGGAGCTGGGACCGCAGCAGGAGGGAGCCGGGACTGCGGAGCTGGGAATGGAGCAGGAGGGAGCCGGGACTGCGGAGCTGGGACCGGAGCAGGAGGGAGCCGGGACTGCGGAGCTGGGACCGCAGCAGGAGGGAGCCGGGACTGCGGAGCTGGGAATGGAGCAGGAGGGAGCCGGGACTGCGGAGCTGGGATTGGAGCAGGAGGGAGCCGGGACTGCGGAGCTGGGATTGGAGCAGGAGGGAGCCGGGACTGCGGAGCTGGGACCGGAGCAGGAGGGAGCCGGGACTGCGGAGCTGGGATTGGAGCAGGAGGGAGCCGGGACTGCGGAGCTGGGACCGGAGCAGGAGGGAGCCGGGACTGCGGAGCTGGGATTGGAGCAGGAGGGAGCCGGGACTGCGGAGCTGGGATTGGAGCAGGAGGGAGCCGGGACTGCGGAGCTGGGATTGGAGCAGGAGGGAGCCGGGACTGCGGAGCTGGGAATGGAGCAGGAGGGAGCCGGGACTGCGGAGCTGCGATTGGAGCAGGAGGGAGCCGGGACTGCGGAGCTGGGATTGGAGCAGGAGGGAGCCGGGACTGCGGAGCCGGGACCGGAGCAGGAGGGAGCCGGGACTGCGGAGCTGGGATTGGAGCAGGAGGGAGCCGGGACTGCGGAGCTGGGACCGGAGCATGAGGGAGCCGGGACTGCGGAGCTGGGACAGGAGCAGGAGGGAGCCGGGACTGCGGAGCTGGGATTGGAGCAGGAGGGAGCCGGGACTGCGGAGCTGGGACCGGAGCAGGAGGAAGCCGGGACTGCGGAGCTGGGACTGGAGCAGGAGGGAGACGGGACTGCGGAGCTGGGATTGGAGCAGGAGGGAGCCGGGACTGCGGAGCTGGGATTGGAGCAGGAGGGAGCCGGGACTGCGGAGCTGGGATTGGAGCAGGAGGGAGCCGGGACTGCGGAGCTGGGATTGGAGCAGGAGGGAGCCGGGACTGCGGAGCTGGGATTGGAGCAGGAGGGAGCCGGGACTGCGGAGCTGGGATTGGAGCAGGAGGGAGCCGGGACTGCGGAGCTAGGACCGGAGCAGGAGGGAGCCGGGACTGCGGAGCTGGGATTGGAGCAGGAGGGAGCCGGGACTGCGGAGCTGGGATTGGAGCAGGAGGGAGCCGGGACTGCGGAGTTGGGATTGGAGCAGGAGGGAGCCGGGACTGCGGAGCTGGGAATGGAGCAGGAGGGAGCCGGGACTGCGGAGCTGGGATTGGAGCAGGAGGGAGCCGGGACTGCGGAGCTGGGACTGGAGCAGGAGGGAGCCGGGACTGCGGAGCTGGGATTGGAGCAGGAGGGAGCCGGGACTGCGGAGCTGGGATTGGAGCAGGAGGGAGCCGGGACTGCGGAGCTGGGATTGGAGCAGGAGGGAGCCGGGACTGCGGAGCTGGGATTGGAGCAGGAGGGAG
Organism: Scyliorhinus torazame; assembly: GCF_047496885.1. Taxonomy (NCBI): domain Eukaryota; kingdom Metazoa; phylum Chordata; class Chondrichthyes; order Carcharhiniformes; family Scyliorhinidae; genus Scyliorhinus; species Scyliorhinus torazame. The sequence goes on along the minus strand of NW_027308729.1, from coordinate 41,340 downwards.
CCGGGACTGCGGAGCTGGGATTGGAGCAGGAGGGAGCCGGGACTGCGGAGCGGGGACTGGAGCAGGAGGGAGCCGGGACTGCGGAGCTGGGATTGGAGCAGGAGGGAGCCGGGACTGCGGGGCTGGGACTGGAGCAGGAGGGAGCCGGGACTGCGGAGCTGGGATTGGAGCAGGAGGGAGCCGAGACTGCGGAGCTGGGACCGGAGCAGGAGGGAGCCGGGACTGCGGAGCTGGGATTGGAGCAGGAGGGAGCCGGGACTGCGGAGCTGGGATTGGAGCAGGAGGGAGCCGGGACTGCGGAGCTGGGATTGGAGCAGGAGGGAGCCGGGACTGCGGGGCTGGGAATGGAGCAGGAGGGAGCCGGGACTGCGGAGCTGGGAATGGAGCAGGAGGGAGCCGGGACTGCGGGGCTGGGACCGGAGCAGGAGGGAGCCGGGACTGCGGAGCTGGGACCGGAGCAGGAGGGAGCCGGGACTGCGGAGCTGGGATTGGAGCAGGAGGGAGCCGGGACTGCGGAGCTGGGACCGGAGCAGGAGGGAGCCGGGACTGCGGGGCTGGGATTGGAGCAGGAGGGAGCCGGGACTGCGGAGCTGGGACCGGAGCAGGAGGGAGCCGGGACTGCGGAGCTGGGATTGGAGCAGGAGGGAGCCGGGACTGCGGAGCTGGGATTGGAGCAGGAGGGAGCCGGGACTGCGGAGCTTGGACCGGAGCACGAGGGAGCCGGGACTGCGGAGCTGGGATTGGAGCAGGAGGGAGCCGGGACTGCGGAGCTGGGAATGGAGCAGGAGGGAGCCGGGACTGCGGAGCTGGGATTGGAGCAGGAGGGAGCCGGGACTGCGGAGCTGGGAATGGAGCAGGAGGGAGCCGGGACTGCGGAGCTGGGACCGGAGCAGGAGGGAGCCGGGACTGCGGAGCTGGGACCGGAGCAGGAGGGAGCCGGGACTGCGGAGCTGGGACCGGAGCAGGAGGGAGCCGGGACTGCGGAGCTGGGATTGGAGCAGGAGGGAGCCGGGACTGCGGAGCTGGGAATGGAGCAGGAGGGAGCCGGGACTGCGGAGCTGGGATTGGAGCAGGAGGGAGCCGGGACTGCGGGGCTGGGATTGGAGCAGGAGGGAGCCGGGACTGCGGAGCTGGGACCGGAGCAGGAGGGAGCCGGGACTGCGGAGCTGGGAATGGAGCAGGAGGGAGCCGGGACTGCGGAGCTGGGATTGGAGCAGGAGGGAGCCGGGACTGCGGAGCTGGGAATGGAGCAGGAGGGAGCCGGGACTGCGGAGCTGGGAATGGAGCAGGAGGGAGCCGGGACTGCGGAGCTGGGATTGGAGCAGGAGGGAGCCGGGACTGCGGAGCTGGGATTGGAGCAGGAGGGAGCCGGGACTGCGGAGCTGGGAATGGAGCAGGAGGGAGCCGGGACTGCGGAGCTGGGAATGGAGCAGGAGGGAGCCGGGACTGCGGAGCTGGGATTGGAGCAGGAGGGAGCCGGGACTGCGGGGCTGGGATTGGAGCAGGAGGGAGCCGGGACTGCGGAGCTGGGACTGGAGCAGGAGGGAGCCGGGACTGCGGAGCTGGGACCGGAGCAGGAGGGAGCCGGGACTGCGGAGCTGGGATTGGAGCAGGAGGGAGCCGGGACTGCGGAGCTGGGGTTGGAGCAGGAGGGAGCCGGGACTGCGGAGCTGGGATTGGAGCAGGAGGGAGCCGGGACTGCGGAGCTGGGACCGGAGCAGGAGGGAGCCGGGACTGCGGAGCTGGGAATGGAGTAGGAGGGAGCCGGGACTGCGGAGCTGGGATTGGAGCAGGAGGGAGCCGGGACTGCGGAGCTGGGAATGGAGTAGGAGGGAGCCGGAACTGCGGAGCTGGGACCGGAGCAGGAGGGAGCCGGGACTGCGGAGCTGGGATTGGAGCAGGAGGGAGCCGGGACTGCGGAGCTGGGATTGGAGCAGGAGGGAGCCGGGACTGTGGCGCTGGGAATGGAGCAGGAGGGAGCCGGGACTGCGGAGCTGGGACCGGAGCAGGAGGGAGCCGGGACTGCGGAGCTGGGATTGGAGCAGGAGGGAGCCGGGACTGCGGAGCTGGGATTGGAGCAGGAGGGAGCCGGGACTGCGGAGCTGGGATTGGAGCAGGAGGGAGCCGGGACTGCGGAGCTGGGACCGGAGCAGGAGGGAGCCGGGACTGCGGAGCTGGGATTGGAGCAGGAGGGAGCCGGGACTGCGGAGCTGGGACCGGAGCAGGAGGGAGCCGGGACTGCGGAGCTGGGACTGGAGCAGGAGGGAGCCGGGACTGCGGAGCTGGGATTGGAGCAGGAGGGAGCCGGGACTGCGGAGCTGGGATTGGAGCAGGAGGGAGCCGGGACTGCGGAGCTGGGAATGGAGCAGGAGGGAGCCGGGACTGCGGAGCTGGGACCGGAGCAGGAGGGAGCCGGGACTGCGGAGCTGGGATTGGAGCAGGAGGGAGCCGGGACTGCGGAGCTGGGATTGGAGCAGGAGGGAGCCGGGACTGCGGAGCTGGGATTGGAGCAGGAGGGAGCCGGGACTGCGGAGCTGGGATTGGAGCAGGAGGGAGCCGGGACTGCGGAGCTGGGATTGGAGCAGGAGGGAGCCGGGACTGCGGAGCTGGGACTGGAGCAGGAGGGAGCCGGGACTGCGGAGCTGGGATTGGAGCAGGAGGGAGCCGGGACTGCGGAGCTAGGACCGGAGCAGGAGGGAGCCGGGACTGCGGAGCTGGGATTGGAGCAGGAGGGAGCCGGGACTGCGGAGCTGGGACTGGAGCAGGAGGGAGCCGGGACTGCGGAGCTGGGATTGGAGCAGGAGGGAGCTGGGACTGCGGAGCTGGGATTGGAGCAGGAGGGAGCCGGGACTGCGGAGCTGGGATTGGAGCAGGAGGGAGCCGGGACTGCGGAGCTGGGATTGGAGCAGGAGGGAGCCGGGACTGCGGAGCTGGGACCGGAGCAGGAGGGAGCCGGGACTGCGGAGCTGGGACCGGAGCAGGAGGGAGCCGGGACTGCGGAGCTGGGACCGGAGCAGGAGGGAGCCAGGACTGCGGAGCTGGGATTGGAGCAGGAGGGAGCCGGGACTGCGGAGCTGGGACTGGAGCAGGAGGGAGCCGGGCCTGCGGAGCTGGGATTGGAGCAGGAGGGAGCCGGGACTGCGGAGCTGGGACTGGAGCAGGAGGGAGCCGGGCCTGCGGAGCTGGGATTGGAGCAGGAGGGAGCCGGGACTGCGGAGCTGGGAATGGAGCAGGAGGGAGCCGGGACTGCGGAGCTGGGATTGGAGCAGGAGGGAGCCGGGACTGCGGAGCTGGGATTGGAGCAGGAGGGAGCCGGGACTGCGGAGCTGGGACCGGAGCAGGAGGGAGCCAGGACTGCGGAGCTGGGATTGGAGCAGGAGGGAGCCGGGACTGCGGAGCTGGGATTGGAGCAGGAGGGAGCCGGGACTGCGGAGCTGGGACCAGAGCAGGAGGGAGCCAGGACTGCGGAGCTGGGACCGGAGCAGGAGGGAGCCGGGACTGCGGAGCTGGGATTGGAGCAGGAGGGAGCCGGGACTGCGGAGCTGGGACCGGAGCAGGAGGGAGCCGGGACTGCCGAGCTGGGTCTGGAGCAGGAGGGAGCCAGGACTGCGGAGCTGGGATTGGAGCAGGAGGGAGCCGGGACTGCGGAGCTGGGAATGGAGCAGGAGGGAGCCAGGACTGCGGAGCTGGGACTGGAGCACGAGGGAGCCGGGACTGCGGAGCTGGGATTGGAGCAGGAGGGAGCCGGGACTGCGGAGCTGGGAATGGAGCAGGAGGGAGCCGGGACTGCGGAGCTGGGAATGGAGCAGGAGGGAGCCGGGACTGCGGAGCTGGGACTGGAGCAGGAGGGAGCCGGGACTGCGGAGCTGGGATTGGAGCAGGAGGGAGCCGGGACTGCGGAGCTGGGATTGGAGCAGGAGGGAGCCGGGACTGCGGAGCTGGGATTGGAGCAGGAGGGAGCCGGGACTGCGGAGCTGGGATTGGAGCAGGAGGGAGCCGGGACTGCGGAGCTGGGAATGGAGCAGGAGGGAGCCGAGACTGCGGAGCTGGGAATGGAGCAGGAGGGAGCCGGGACTGCGGAGCTGGGAATGGAGCAGGAGGGAGCCGGGACTGCGGAGCTGGGACCGGAGCAGGAGGGAGCCGGGACTGCGGAGCTGGGATTGGAGCAGGAGGGAGCCGGGACTGCGGAGCTGGGACCGGAGCAGGAGGGAGCCGGGACTGCGGAGCTGGGATTGGAGCAGGAGGGAGCCGGGACTGCGGAGCTGGGACCGGAGCAGGAGGGAGCCAGGACTGCGGAGCTGGGACCGGAGCAGGAGGGAGCCGGGACTGCGGAGCTGGGATTGGAGCAGGAGGGAGCCGGGACTGCGGAGCTGGGACCGGAGCAGGAGGGAGCCGGGACTGCGGAGCTGGGACCGGAGCAGGAGGGAGCCAGGACTGCGGAGCTGGGATTGGAGCAGGAGGGAGCCGGGACTGCGGAGCTGGGATTGGAGCAGGAGGGAGCCAGGACTGCGGAGCTGGGACCGGAGCAGGAGGGAGCCGGGACTGCGGAGCTGGGTCTGGAGCAGGAGGGAGCCAGGACTGCGGAGCTGGGATTGGAGCAGGAGGGAGCCGGGACTGCGGAGCTGGGAATGGAGCAGGAGGGAGCCAGGACTGCGGAGCTGGGACTGGAGCACGAGGGAGCCGGGACTGCGGAGCTGGGATTGGAGCAGGAGGGAGCCGGGACTGCGGAGCTGGGATTGGAGCAGGAGGGAGCCGGGACTGCGGAGCTGGGATTGGAGCAGGAGGGAGCCGGGACTGCGGAGCTGGGACCGGAGCAGGAGGGAGCCGGGACTGCGGAGCTGGGATTGGAGCAGGAGGGAGCCGGGACTGCGGAGCTGGGATTGGAGCAGGAGGGAGCCGGGACTGCGGAGCTGGGATTGGAGCAGGAGGGAGCCGGGACTGCGGAGCTGGGATTGGAGCAGGAGGGAGCCGGGACTGCGGAGCTGGGATTGGAGCAGGAGGGAGCCGGGACTGCGGAGCTGGGACCAGAGCAGGAGGGAGCCGGGACTGCGGAGCTGGGATTGGAGCAGGAGGGAGCCGGGACTGCGGAGCTGGGATTGGAGCAGGAGGGAGCCGGGACTGCGGAGCTGGGACCGGAGCAGGAGGGAGCCGGGACTGCGGAGCTGGGAATGGAGCAGGAGGGAGCCGGGACTGCGGAGCTGGGAATGGAGCAGGAGGGAGCCGGGACTGCGGAGCTGGGAATGGAGCAGGAGGGAGCCGGGACTGCGGAGCTGGGACCGGAGCAGGAGGGAGCCGGGACTGCGGAGCTGGGACTGGAGCAGGAGGGAGCCGGGACTGCGGAGCTGGGACCGGAGCAGGAGGGAGCCGGGACTGCGGAGCTGGGATTGGAGCAGGAGGGAGCCGGGACTGCGGAGCTGGGATTGGAGCAGGAGGGAGCCGGGACTGCAGAGCTGGGAATGGAGCAGGAGGGAGCCGGGACTGCGGAGCTGGGATTGGAGCAGGAGGGAGCCGGGACTGCGGAGCTGGGATTGGAGCAGGAGGGAGCCGGGACTGCGGAGCTGGGATTGGAGCAGGAGGGAGCCGGGACTGCGGAGCTGGGATCGGAGCAGGAGGGAGCCGGGACTGCGGAGCTGGGACCGGAGCAGGAGGGAGCCGGGACTGCGGAGCTGGGATTGGGGGGAGTGGGGAGGAGAGTGAGGGGGAAGAGAGTCAGGGGAGGTGGGTCTGCAGAGGGGAGGAGGGTCTGGGGAGGATCGGGGGTGAGGTGTCAGGTGAGGAGGGTCAGGGGTAGTGAAGAGGGTCAGGGGAGGAGGGTCATGGGAGGAGGGTCAGGGGGAGTGGAGGAGGGTCAGTGGGTGGAGGAGGGTCAGGGGGAGGTGGAGGAGGGTCAGGGGGTGGAGGAGGGTCAGGGGGAGTTGGAGGAGGGTCAGGGGGTGGAGGAGGGTCAGGGGGAGGTGGAGGAGGGTCAGGGGGTGGAGGAGGGTCAGGGGGAGGTGGAGGAGGGTCAGGGGGAGGAGGAGGGTCAGGGGGAGATGGAGGAGGGTCAGCGGGAGGTGGAGGAGGATCGGGGGAGGTGGAGGAGGGTCAGGGGGAGGAGGAGGGTCAGGGGGAGATGGAGGAGGATCGGGGGAGGTGGAGGAGGATCGGGGGAGGTGGAGGAGGGTCAGGGGAGGTGGAGGAGGGTCAGGGGGAGGTGGAGGAGGGTCAGGGGGAGGAGGAGGGTCAGGGGGAGATGGAGGAGGGTCAGGGGGTGGTGGGGGAGGGTCAGGTGGAGGTGGAGTAGGGTCAGGGCGAGATGGAGGAGGATCGGGGGAGGTGGAGGAGGATCGGGGGAGGTGGAGCAGGGTCAGGGGAAGTGGAGGAGGATCAGGGGGAGGTGGAGGAGGATCGGGGGAGGTGGAGGAGGATCAGGGGGAGGTGGAGGAGGGTCAGGGGGAGGTGGAGGAAGGTCAGGGGGAGATGGAGGAGGATCAGGGGGAAGTGGAGGAGGGTCAGGGGGAGGAGGATCAGGGGGAGGAGGGTTGGGGGAGTGGAGGAGGATCAGGGGAGAAGGGTCGGGGGAGTGGAGGAGGATCAGGGGAGTGTCGTGTTGGGGTTTCCGATGCACAAATGATCCAACACGGCTGGAGATGGGACAACTCTGTTTTCTTGTTTTAAACAATAAAAACTAACTGCTGGCTGAGGTTCGTACTTCACCAGCTAACCTGTGGACCCAGCCCAGCACTATCTTAGTGAGGCACTCAGCACATGGTGTATGTCTGAGTGGCACGCTGTGAGCTCTGTGCTCTGAGCTAGCTCCTGGTAGAATGAGCAGGAACTGTGGTGTTCCCTGTTTTATAGTGCGTGTGCTCTCACTGGTGATTGGCTGCGATGTTGTGTGTGTGTTGGTTGGTCCAACTGCCTGTCCATCAGTGCGTGTGTGATTGCACCATGATAGCTGATGTGGATATCATGACATCCCCCCTTTTCACAAGGATATGTGCCGACATGCTAATTAATAGAAATGTGTACTGAGTGCGGCTGAGTATGTGTGTGAAATATTTACAACATGTACATGAGGTTAAACTATATACAGAGGAAGGTGTCGGGTGCAACAGAGCAACGAGGTTGTACCAATAACAGAACAAATGCAATCAGCAAACGACGGGAGAGAACTTCTGGAACAAGAAAAAGAAACTCGTTAACAGTCTGTAAAACAATTCAGTGAGTCCAATGTGCTAACAGGCTCAAAAGTCAAGTCTCTCAGGTGGGTGACGAATTTGGGTTGACCGCCTCAAGGGTGGGTCAGGATCCACCGGCTGAGGAATGGGCCTGGACACGGGCGAGAGAGGAAGAGGCAAATTGGCAGCTATATTCCGTAAGGTAAGAGGGGATGGAGGCTAGGCCAGTTACATGCTCCTCCTGTAGGATGTGGGTGGTGAGGGATACCACCGGTGTCCCCACTGACTATACCTGTGGGAAGTGCACCCAACTTCAGCTCCTCAAAGACCGTGTTAGGGAACTGGAGCTGAAGCTGGATGAACTTCGGATCATCCGGGAGGCAGAGGGGGTGATTGAGAAGAGTTACAGGGAGGTAACCACACCCAAGGTACAGGACAAGAATAGCTGGGTTACAGTCAGGGGGAAAAAAACAAACAGGCCGACAGTGCAGGGATCCCTCGTGGCCGTTCCCCTTCAAAACAAGTATACCGTTTTGGATGCTGTTGGGGGGGATGACCTACCGGGGGAAGGCCCTAGCGGCCAGGTCTCTGGCACTGAGTCTGGCTCTGGGGCTCAGAAGGGAAGGGGGAGAATAGAAAAGCAATAGTTGTAGGAGATTCAATGGTTAGGGGAATAGATAGGAGATTCTGTGGTCGCGAGCGAGACTCCCGGAAGGTATGTTGCCTCCCGGGTGCCAGGGCCAGGGATGTCTCGGGTCGTGTCTTCAGGATCCTTAAGGGGGAGGGGGAGCAGCCAGAAGTCGTGGTGCACATTGGTACCAACGACATAGGTAGGAAAAGGGGTGTGGAGGTAATAAACAAGTTTAGGGAGTTAGGCTGGAAGTTGAAAGCCAGGACAGACAGAGTTGTCATCTCTGGTTTGTTGCCGGTGCCACGTGATAGCGAGGCTAGGAATAGGGAGAGAGTGCAGTTGAACACGTGGCTGCAGGAATGGTGTAGGAGGGAGGGCTTCAGGTATTTGGATAATTGGAGCGCATTCTGGGGAAGGTGGGACCTGTACAAGCAGGACGGGTTGCATCTGAACCAGAGGGGCACCAATATCCTGGGAGGGAGGTTTGCTAGTACTCTTCGGGAGGGTTTAAACTAATTTGGCAGGGGAATGGGAACCGGATTTGTAGTCCAGCAACTAAGGTAGCCGATATTCAGGACGCCAAAGCTTGTAATGAGGCAGTGGGGAAGGGAACACTGATAAAGGAGAGTACTTGCAGGCACGGAGATGGGTTGAAGTGTGTATACTTCAACGCAAGAAGCATCAGGAATAAGGTGGGTGAACTTAAGGCATGGATCGGTACTTGGGACTACGATGTGGTGGCCATCACGGAAACTTGGATAGAAGAGGGGCAGAAATGGTTGTTGGAGGTCCGTGGTTATAGATGTTTCAATAAGATTAGGGAGGGTGGTAAAAGAGGTGGGGGGGTGGCATTATTAATTAGAGATAGTATAACAGCTGCAGAAAGGCAGTTTGAGGAGTATCACCCTATTGAGGTAGTATGGGTTGAAGTCAGAAATAGGAAAGGAGCAGTCACCTTGTTAGGAGTTTTCTATAGGCCCCCCAATAGTAACAGAGATGTGGAGGAACAGATTGGGAAACAGATTTTGGAAAGGTGCAGAAGTCATAGGGTAGTAGTCATGGGCGACTTTAACTTCCCAAATATTGAGTGGAAACTCTTTAGATCAAATAGTTTGGATGGGGTGGTGTTTGTGCAGTGTGTCCAGGAAGCTTTTCTAACACAGTATGTAGATTGTCCAACCAGAGGAGGGGCAATATTGGATTTAGTACTGGGTAATGAACCAGGGCAAGTGATAGATTTGTTAGTGGGGGAGCATTTTGGAGATAGTGACCACAATTCTGTGACTTTCACTTTAGTAATGGAGAGGGATAGGTACGTGCAACAGGGCAAGGTTTACAATTGGGGGAAGGGTAAATACGATGTTGTCAGACAAGAATTGAAGTGCATAAATTGGGAACATAGGCTGGCAGGGAAGGACACAAGTGAAATGTGGAACTTGTTCAAGGAACAGGTGCTACGTGTCCTTGATATGTATGTCCCTGTCAGGCAGGGAAGAGATGGTCGAGTGAGGGAACCATGGTTGACAAGAGAGGTTGAATGTCTTGTTAAGAGGAAAAAGGTGACTTATGTAAGGCTGAGGAAACAAGGTTCAGACAGGGCATTGGAGGGATACAAGATAGCCAGGACGGAACTGAAGAAAGGGATTAGGAGAGCTAAGAGAGGGCATGAACAATCTTTGGCGGGTAGGATCAAGGAAAACCCCAAGGCCTTTTACACATATGTGAGAAATATGAGAATGACTAGAGCGAGGGTAGGTCCGATCAAGGACAGTAGCGGGAGATTGTGTATTGAGTCTGAAGAGATAGGAGAGGTCTTGAATGAGTACTTTTCTTCTGTATTTACAAATGAGAGGGGCGATATTGTTGGAGAGGACAGTGTGAAACAGATTGGTAAGCTCGAGGAAATACTTGTTAGGAAGGAAGATGTGTTGGGCATTTTGAAAAACTTGAGGATAGACAAGTCCCCCGGGCCTGACGGGATATATCCAAGGATTCTATGGGAAGCAAGAGATGAAATTGCAGAGCCGTTGGCAATTATCTTTTCGTCCTCACTGTCAACAGGGGTAGTACCAGGGGATTGGAGAGTGGCGAATGTCGTGCCCCTGTTCAAAAAAGGAACTAGGGATAACCCTGGGAATTACAGGCCAGTTAGTCTTACTTCGGTGGTAGGCAAAGTAATGGAAAGGGTACTGAAGGATAGGATTTCTGAGCATCTGGAAAGACACTGCTTGATTAGGGATAGTCAGCACGGATTTGTGAGGGGTAGGTCTTGCCTTACAAATCTTATTGAATTCTTTGAGGAGGTGACCAAGCATGTGGATGAAGGTAAAGCAGTGGATGTAGTGTACATGGATTTTAGTGAGGCATTTGATAAAGTTCCCCATGGTAGGCTTATGCAGAAAGTAAGGAGGCATGGGATAGTGGGAAATTTGGCCAGTTGGATAACGAACTGGCTAACCGATAGAAGTCAGAGAGTGGTGGTGGATGGCAAATATTCAGCCTGGATCCCAGTTACCAGTGGCGTACCGCAGGGATCAGTTCTGGGTCCTCTGCTGTTTGTGATTTTCATTAATGACTTGGATGAGGGAGTTGAAGGGTGGGTCAGTAAATTTGCAGACGATACGAAGATTGGTGGAGTTGTGGATAGTAAGGAGGGCTGTTGTCGGCTGCAAAGAGACATAGATAGGATGCAGAGCTGGGCTGAGAAGTGGCAGATGGAGTTTAACCCTGAAAAGTGTGAGGTTGTCCATTTTGGAAGGACAAATATGAATGCGGAATACAGGGTTAACGGTAGAGTTCTTGGCAATGTGGAGGAGCAGAGAGATCTTGGGGTCTATGTTCATACATCTTTGAAAGTTGCCACTCAAGTGGATAGAGCTGTGAAGAAGGCCTATGGTGTGCTCGCGTTCATTAACAGAGGGATTGAATTTAAGAGCCGTGAGGTGATGATGCAGCTGTACAAAACTTTGGTAAGGCCACATTTGGAGTACTGTGTACAGTTCTGGTCGCCTCATTTTAGGAAGGATGTGGAAGCTCTGGAAAAGGTGCAAAGAAGATTTACCAGGATGTTGCCTGGAATGGAGAGTAGGTCTTACGAGGAAAGGTTGAGGGTGCTAGGCCTTTTCTCATTAGAGCGGAAAAGGATGAGGGGCGACTTGATAGAGGTTTATAAGATGATCAGGGGAATAGATAGAGTAGACAGTCAGAGACTTTTTCCCCGGGTGGAACACACCATTACAAGGGGACATAAATTTAAGGTGAAAGGTGGAAGATATAGGAGGGATATCAGAGGTAGGTTCTTTACCCAGAGAGTAGTGGGGGCATGGAATGCACTGCCTGTGGAAGTAGTTGAGTCGGAAACATTAGGGACCTTCAAGCAGCTATTGGATAGGTACATGGATTACGGTAAAATGATATAATGTAGATTTATTTGTTCTTAAGGGCAGCATGGTAGCATTGTGGATAGCACAATTGCTTCACAGTTCCATGGTCCCAGGTTCGATTCCGGCTTGGGTCATTGTCTGTGCGGAGTCTGCACGTCCTCCCCGTGTCTGCGTGGGTTTCCTCCGGGTGCTCCGGTTTCCTCCCACAGTCCAAAGATGTGCGGGTTAGGTGAATTGGCCAATGATAAATTGCCCTTAATGTCCAAATTGCCCTTGGTGTTGGGTGGAGGTGTTGAGTTTGGGTAGGGTGCTCTTTCCAAGAGCTGGTGCAGACTCAAAGGGCCGAATGGCCTCCTTCTGCACTGTAAATTCAATGATAATCTATGATTAATCTGGGACAAAGGTTCGGCACAACATCGTGGGCCGAAGGGCCTGTTCTGTGCTGTATTTTCTATGTTCTATGAAGCTCAACAAAGTCGACATCAGGGACAACAGGGGGGCGTGGCACTGGTGCATGATCACGTAGCGAGCGCGGAAGCAGCAGAAGGGCCCGCCGATTACGTCGGCGAATGGAGCCATCAGGCATACGAACCAGGAACGAGCGGGGTGCCACGCGCCGGGGAACCTCGGCGGTTGCCGACCAGCCACCCTCCGGTAGGTGTATGCGGACGTTGTCTCCAGGCGCCAGGGCAGGTAGATCAGTTGCCCGAGCGTCATGTGCCACCTTCTGCTGAGCACGCTGCTGTCGCATCCTTCGCAGTACTGGAGCATGGTCGAGGTCAGGAACATGAATGGATGGCACAGTGGTCCTGAGGGTGCGACCCATCAACAGCTGGGCTGGCGAGAGGCCCGTGGACAGTGGGGCCGAGCGATAGGCCAGCAGGGCTAAACAGAAGTCAGATCCGGCATCAGCAGCCTTGCAGAGGAGCCGCTTCACAACGTGGACGCCCTTTCCCGCCTTGCCATTCGACTGGGGATGGAAGGGACTGGACGTCACATGCGTGAAGTTGTATGAAGTGGCAAAGGAAGACCATTCTCGGCTCGCAAAGCAAGGCCCGTTGTCAGACATGATGGTGAGCGGAATTCCATGGCGAGCGAAGGTTTCTTTGCATGCCCGGATGACAGCTGATGATGTCATGTCGTGCAGGCGTATGACCTCCGGATAACTTGAGAAGTAGTCAATCAGAATGATGTAGTCCCTGCCGAGCGCATGAAAGAGGTCCACGCCCACCTTCGCCCAGGGGGACGTGACCAACTCATGGGGCTGAAGTGTCTCAGGGGGTTGCGCCGGCTGAAACCTTTGGCAGGTGGGGCAGTTGAGCACCATGTTGGCGATGTCGTCGCTGATGCCCGGCCAGTACACAGCCTCTCAGGTCCTCCGCCTGCACTTTCCAACTCCGAGATGGCCTTCGTGCAGTTGTTCGAGGACCAGCCGGTGCATGCTGTGTGGGATCACAATCCGGTCCAACTTCAAGCGGACACCATCACTGACGGCCAAGTCGTCCCGGACGTTGTAGAATTGTGGGCACTGCCCCTTGAGCCACCCTTCCGTCATGTGACGCATTACACGCTGTAGAAGGGGGTCAGCGGCAGTCTCACGGCGAATGTGGGCCAGACGTGCATCAGTGGCCGGCAGATTGGCCGATGTGAAGGCTACTTGTGCGTCGACCTGACAAACGAACCCCTCCGATTCGGGCGGTGTGTTGACCACCCTGGACAGAGCATCCGCGATGATGAGGTCCTTCCCTTTGTTGGAAGTCGTACCTCCGGAGCTTGAGCAGAATGCGCTGGAGGCGAGGGGTCATGCCGTTGAGGTCCTTCTGAATGATGCCGACCAGGGGGCGATGGTCGGTCTCCACAGTGAACTGCGGAAGACCATAGACATAGTCATGGAACTTGTCGATGCCGGTCAACAAGCCTAGGGTCAGGGGAGGATGGTCAGGGGGAGGAGGGTCAGGAGAGTGCAGGAGGGTCAAGGGGAGGAAGGTCAGGGGGAAGAGGAACAGGGGGAAGAGGGTCGGGGAGGAGGGTCAGGAGGAGGAGGGTCAGGGGAGGAGGGTCAGGGGGAGGAGGGTCAGAGGAAGTGGAGGAGGGTCAGGGGAATGGAGGAGGGTCAGGGGGGTGGAGGAGGGTCAGGGGAGGAGGGTCAGAGGGAGTGGAGGAGGGTCAGGGGAATGGAGGAGGGTCAGGGGGGTGGAGGAGGGTCAGGGGGAGGAGTGTCAGGGGAGTGGAGGAGGGTCAGGGGAGGAGGGTCAGGGGAGGGTCAGGGGAGGAGGGTCAGGGGAGGAGGGTCGGGGGAGGGTCAGCGGGAGTGGAGGAGGGTCGGGGGAAGTGGAGGAGGGTCGGGGAGGAGGGTCAGGGGGAGGAGGGTCAGGGGAGTGGAGGAGGTTCAGGGGGAGGAGAGTCAGGGGAGTGGAGGAGGTTCAGGGGGAGGAGGGTCAGGGGAATGGAGGAGGGTCGGGGAGGAGGGTCAGGGGGAGGAGGGTCAGGGGAGTGGAGGAGGTTCAGGGGGAGGAGAGTCAGGGGAGTGGAGGAGGTTCAGGGGGAGGAGGGTCAGGGGAATGGAGGAGGGTCGGGGGAAGTGGAGGAGGGTCAGGGGGAGGAGGGTCAGGGGAGTGGAGGAGGGTCGGGGAGAGTGGAGGAGGGTCAGGGGGAGGAGGGTCGGGGGAGTGGAGGAGGGTCAGGGGGAGGAGGGTCAGAGGGAGTGGAGGAGGGTCAGGGGAATGGAGGAGGGTCAGGGGGATGGAGGAGGGTCAGGGGAGGAGGGTCGGGGGAGGGTCAGGGGAGGAGGGTCAGGGGAGGAGGGTCGGGGGAGGGTCAGCGGGAGTGGAGGAGGGTCAGGGGGAGTGGAGGAGGGTCGGGGGAAGTGGAGGAGGGTCGGGGAGGAGGGTCAGGGGGAGGAGGGTCAGGGGAGGAGGGTCGGGGGGAGGGTCAGCGGGAGTGGAGGAGGGTCAGGGGGAGTGGAGGAGGGTCGGGGGAAGTGGAGGAGGGGCGGGGAGGAGGGTCAGGGGGAGGAGGGTCAGGGGAGTGGAGGAGGTTCAGGGGGAGGAGGGTCAGGGGAATGGAGGAGGGTCGGGGGAAGTGGAGGAGGGTCAGGGGAGGAGGGTCAGGGGAGTGGAGGGTCGGGGGAGTGGAGGACGGACAGGGGAGGAGGATCGGTGGAGGAGGGTCAGGGGAGGAGGGTCGGGGGGAGGGTCAGGGGGAGGAGGGTCAGGGGGAGTGGAGGAGGGTCGGGGAAAGTGGAGGAGGGTCGGGGAAGAGGGTCAGGGGGAGGAGGGTTAGAGGGAGGAGAGTCAGGGGAGTGGAGGAGGGTCAGGGGAATGGAGGAGGGTCGGGGGAAGTGGAGGAGGGTCAGGGGGAGGAGGGTCAGGGTAGTGGAGGAGGGTCGGGGGGAGTGGAGGAGGGTCAGGGGGAGGAGGGTCGGGGAAGTGGAGGAGGGTCAGGGGGAGGAGGGTCGGGGGAGTGGAGGAGGGTCAGGGGGACGAGGGTCGGGGGGAGTGGAGGACGGTCAGGGGAGGAGGGTCAGGGGGGAGGGTCAGGGGGAGTGGAGGGGGGTCAGGGGGAGGAGGGTCGGGGGGGAGGGTCAGGGGGAGGAGGGTCAGGGGGAGGAGGGTCAGGGGGAGGAGGGTCAGGGGGAGGAGGGTCATGGGGAGTGGAGGAGGGTCAGGGGGAGGAGGGTCAGGGGGAGGAGGGTCAGCGGGAGTGGAGGAGGGTCAGGGAGAGTGGAGGAGGGTCAGGGGGAGTGGAGGAGGGTCAGGGGGAGGAGGGTCGGGGGAGTGGAGGAGGGTCAGGGGGAGGAGGGTCAGGGGGAGTGGAGGAGGGTCAGGAGGGTAGGGTCGGGGGAGTGGAGGAGGGTCGGGGGGAGTGGAGGAGGGTCAGGGGGAGGAGGGTCGGGGGAGTGGAGGAGGGTCAGGGGGAGTGGAGGAGGGTCAGGGGGAGGAGTGTCGGGGGAGTGGAGGAGGGTCAGGGGAGGAGGGTCGGGGGGAGTGGAGGAGGGTCAGGGGGAGGAGGGCCGGGGGGGAGGGTCAGGGGGAGGAGGGTCAGGGGGAGGAGGGTCAGGGGGAGTGGAGGAGGGTCAGGGGAGGAGGGTCAGGGGGAGTGGAGGAGGGTCAGGGGAGGAGGGTCGGGGGGAGTGGAGGAGGGTCAGGGGGAGGAGGGTCGGGGGGAGGAGGGTCGGGGGGGAGGGTCAGCGGGAGTGGAGGAGGGTCAGGGGGGGAGGGTCAGGGGGAGGAGGGTCGGGGGAGTGGAGGACGGTCAGGGGGAGGAGGGTCAGGGGGAGTGGAGGAGGGTCAGGGGGAGGAGGGTCGGGGGGAGTGGAGGAGGGTCAGGGGAGGAGGGCCGGGGGAATAGAGGAGGGTCAGGGGGAGGAGGGTCGGGGGAGGGTCAGCGGGAGTGGAGGAGGGTCAGGGGGAGGGTCAGGGGGAGGACGGTCAGGGGGAGGAGGGTCGGGGGAGTGGAGGAGGGTCAGGGGGAGGAGGGTCGAGGGGAGTGGAGGAGGGTCAGGGGGACGAGGGTCAGGGGGGAGGGTCAGCGGGAGTGGAGGAGGGTCAGGGGGAGTGGAGGAGGGACAGGGGGAGGAGGGTCAGGGGGAGTGGAGGAGGGTCAGGGGGAGGAGGGTCAGGGGGAGGAGGGTCAGAGGGAGTGGAGGAGGGTCAGGGGAGGAGGGTCAGGGGGAGGAGGGTCGGGGGGGAGGGTCAGGGGGAGGAGGGTCAGGGGAGGAGGGTCAGGGGGAGTGGAGGAGGGTCAGGGGGAGTGGAGGAGGGTCAGGGGAGGAGGGTCGGGGGGAGTGGAGGAGGGTCAGGGGAGGAGGGTCGGGGGGAATAGAGGAGGGTCAGGGGGAGGAGGATCGGGGGGAGGGTCAGCGGGAGTGGAGGAGGGTCAGGGGGAGGGTCAGGGGGAGGAGGGTCGGGGGAGTGGAGGACGGTCAGGGGGAGGAGGGTCGGGGGGAGTGGAGGAAGGTCAGGGGGAGTGGAGGAGGGTCAGGGGGAGGAGGGTCGGGGGAGTGGAGGAGGGTCAGGGGGAGGAGGGTCGAGGGGAGTGGAGGAGGGTCAGGGGGACGAGGGTCAGGGGGAGGGTCAGCGGGAGTGGAGGAGGGTCAGGGGGAGTGGAGGAGGGACAGGGGGAGGAGGGTCAGGGGGAGTGGAGGAGGGTCAGTGGGAGGAGGGTCAGGGGGAGGAAGGTCAGAGGGAGTGGAGGAGGGTCAGGGGGAGGAGGGTCAGGGGGAGGAGGGTCAGGGGGAGGAGGGTCAGAGGGAGTGGAGGAGGGTCAGGGGGAGGAGGGTCAGAGGGAGTGGAGGAGGGTCAGGGGAGGAGGGTCGGGGGGAGGAGGGTCGGGGGGAGGAGGGTCGGGGGGAGGAGGGTCGGGGGGAGGAGGGTCGGGGGGAGGAGGGTCGGGGGGAGGAGGGTCAGGGGGAGGAGGGTCAGGGGGAGTGAAGGGTCAGGGGAGGAGGGTCAGGGGGAGTGGAGGAGGGTCAGGGGAGGAGGGTCGGGGGGAGTGGAGGAGGGTCAGGGGGAGGGGGGTTGGGGGGGAGGGTCAGCGGGAGTGGAGGAGGGTCGGGGGGGAGGAGGGTCAGGGGGAGTGGAGGAGGGTCAGGGGGAGGAGGGTCGGGGGGAGTGGAGGACGGTCAGGGGGAGGAGGGTCAGTGGGAGTGGAGGAGGGTCAGGGGGAGGAGGGTCGGGGGGAGTGGAGGAGGGTCAGGGGAGGAGGGTCGGGGGGAGTGGAGGAGGGTCAGGGGGAGGAGGGTCGGGGGGAGGGTCAGCGGGAGTGGAGGAGGGTCAGGGGGAGGGTCAGGGGGAGGAGGGTCGGGGGAGTGGAGGACGGTCAGGGGGAGGTGGGTCGGGGGGAGTGGAGGAGGGTCAGGGGGAGTGGAGGAGGGTCAGGGGGAGGAGGGTCGGGGGAGTGGAGGAGGGTCAGGGGGAGGAGGGTCGGGGGGAGTGGAGGAGGGTCAGGGGGACGAGGGTCAGGGGGAGGGTCAGCGGGAATGGAGGAGGGTCAGGGGGAGTGGAGGAGGGACAGGGGGAGGAGGGTCAGGGGGAGGAGGGTCAGGGGGAGGAGGGTCAGGGGGAGTGGAGGAGGGTCGGGGGAGGAGGGTCAGGGGGAGGAGGGTCAGGGGGAGGAGGGTCAGGGGGAGGAGGGTCAGAGGGAGTGGAGGAGTGTCAGGGGGAGGAGGGTCAGGGGAATGGAGGAGGGTCAGGGGGAGGAGGGTCAGGGGAGGAGGGTCAGGGGAGTGGAGGAGGGTCCGGGGGAGTGGAGGAGGGTCAGGGGAGGAGGGTCAGGGGAGTGGAGGAGGGTCCGGGGGAGTGGAGGAGGGTCAGGGGGAGGAGGGTCAGGGGAATGGAGGAGGGTCAGGGGGAGGAGGGTCGGGGGAAGTGGAGGAGGGTCAGGGGGAGGAGGGTCAGGGGGAGGAGGGTCAGGGGAGTGGAGGAGGTTCAGGGGGAGGAGGGTCAGGGAAATGGAGGAGGGTCGGGGGAAGTGGAGGAGGGTCGGGGGAGGAGGGTCGGGGGAGTGGAGGAGGGTCGGGGGGAGTGGAGGAGGGTCAGGGGGAGGAGGGTCGGGGGGAGGGTCAGGGGGAGTGGAGGAGGGTCAGTAGGGGAGGGTCAGGGGGGGGAGGGTCAGGGGGAGGAGGGTCGGGGGAGTGGAGGAGGGTCGGGGGAGTGGAGGAGGGTCAGGGGGAGGAGGGTCGGGGGGAGTGGAGGAGGGTCAGGGGGAGGAGGGTCGGGGGGAGGGTCAGCGGGAGTGGAGGAGGGTCAGGGGGAGTGGAGGAGGGTCAGGGGGAGTGGAGGAGGGTCAGGGGGAGTGGAGGAGGGTCAGGGGGGGAGGGTCAGGGGGGAGTGGAGGAGGGTCAGGGGGGAGTGGAGGAGGGTCAGGGGGAGGAGGGTCGGGGGAGTGGAGGAGGGTCAGGGGGAGGAGGGTCGGGGGGAGGGTCAGTGGAGGAGGGTCAGTGGAGGAGGGTCAGTGGAGGAGGGTCAGGGGGAGGAGGGTCAGGGGGAGTGGAGGAGGGTCACGGGGAAGAGGGTCAGGGGGGAGGGTCAGGGGGAGTGGAGGAGGGTCAGGGGGAGGAGGGTCGGGGGGAGGAGGGTCAGGGGGAGTGGAGGAGGGTCAGTGGAGGAGGGTCGGGGGAGGAGGGTCGGGGGAGGAGGGTCAGGGGGGAGGGTCGGGGGGAGGGTCGGGGGGAGTGGAGGAGGGTCAGTGGAGGAGGGTCAGGGGAGGAGGGTCAGTGGAGGAGGGTCGGGGTGAGGAGCGTCAGGTGGAGGAGGGTCGGGGGGAGGAGGGTCGGGGGGAGGAGGGTCGGGGGGAGGAGGGTCAGTGGAGGAGGGTCAGGGGGAGGAGGGTCGAGGGGAGTGGAGGAGGGTCAGGGGGACGAGGGTCAGGGGGGAGGGTCAGCGGGAGTGGGGGAGGGTCAGCGGGAGTGGAGGAGGGTCAGGGGGAGTGGAGGAGGGACAGGGGGAGGAGGGTCAGGGGGAGTGGAGGAGGGTCAGTGGGAGGAGGGTCAGGGGGAGGAAGGTCAGAGGGAGTGGAGGAGTGTCAGGGGGAGTGGAGGAGGGACAGGGGAGGAGGGTCAGGGGGAGTGGAGGAGGGTCAGGGGGAGGAGGGTCAGGGGAGGAGGGTCAGAGGGAGTGGAGGAGGGTCAGGGGGAGGAGGGCCAGGGGGAGGAGGGTCGGGGGGAGGGTCAGGGGGAGGAGGGTCGGGGGGAGGGTCAGGGGGAGGAGGGTCAGGGGGCGGAGGGTCAGGGGGAGTGGAGGAGGGTCAGGGGAGGAGGGTCGGGGGGAGTGGAGGAGGGTCAGGGGGAGGAGGGTCGGGGGGGAGGGTCAGCGGGAGTGGAGGAGGGTCAGGGGGGGAGGGTCAGGGGGAGGAGGGTCGGGGGAGTGGAGGACGATCAGGGGGAGGAGGGTCAGGGGGAGTGGAGGAGGGTCAGGGGGAGGAGGGTCGGGGGGAGTGGAGGAGGGTCAGGGGAGGAGGGTCGGGGGGAGTGGAGGAGGGTCAGGGGGAGGAGGGTCGGGGGGAGGGTCAGAGGGAGTGGAGGAGGGTCAGGGGGGAGGGTCAGGGGGAGGAGGGTCGGGGGAGTGGAGGACGGTCAGGGGGAGGTGGGTCGGGGGGAGTGGAGGAGGGTCAGGGGGAGGAGGGTCGGGGGAGTGGAGGAGGGTCAGGGGGAGGAGGGTCAGGGGGAGGAGGGTCAGAGGGGGTGGAGGAGTGTCAGGGGGAGGAGGGTCAGGGGGGAGGGTCAGCGGGAGTGAAGGAGGGTCAGGGGGAGTGGAGGAGGGACAGGGGGAGGAGGGTCAGGGGGAGTGGAGGAGGGTCAGGGGGAGGAGGGTCAGGGGGAGGAGGGTCAGAGGGGGTGGAGGAGTGTCAGGGGGAGGAGGGTCAGGGGAATGGAGGAGGGTCAGGGGGAGGAGGGTCAGGGGAGGAGGGTCAGGGGAGTGGAGGAGGGTCCGGGGGAGTGGAGGAGGGTCAGGGGGAGGAGGGTCAGGGGAATGGAGGAGGGTCAGGGGGAGGAGGGTCGGGGGAAGTGGAGGAGGGTCAGGGGGAGGAGGGTCAGGGGGAGGAGGGTCAGGGGGAGGAGGGTCAGGGGAATGGAGGAGGGTCGGGGGAAGTGGAGGAGGGTCGGGGAGGAGGGTCACGAGGAGTGGAGGAGGGTCAGGGGAGGAGGGTCGGGGGGAGGGTCGGGGGAGTGGAGGAGGGTCAGTAGGGGAGGGTCAGGGGGAGGAGGGTCGGGGGGAGTGGAGGAGGGTCGGGGGGAGTGGAGGAGGGTCAGGGGAGGAGGGTCGGGGGGAGTGGAGGAGGGTCAGGGGAGGAGGGTCGGGGGGAGGGTCAGCGGGAGTGGAGGAGGGTCAGGGGGAGTGGAGGAGGGTCAGGGGGGGAGGGTCAGGGGGGAGTGGAGGAGGGTCAGGGGGGAGTGGAGGAGGGTCAGGGGGAGGAGGGTCGGGGGGAGGAGGGTCGGGGGGAGTGGAGGAGGGTCAGGGGGGAGTGGAGGAGGGTCAGGGGGAGGAGGGTCGGGGGGAGGAGGGTCGGGGGGAGGAGGGTCAGGGGGAGGAGGGTCGGGGGGAGGGTCAGTGGGGGAGGGTCAGTGGAGGAGGGTCAGGGGGAGTGGAGGAGGGTCACGGGGAAGAGGGTCAGGGGGGAGGGTCAGGGGGGAGGGTCAGGGGGAGTGGAGGAGGGTCAGGGGGAGGAGGGTCGGGGGGAGGAGGGTCAGGGGGAGTGGAGGAGGGTCAGTGGAGGAGGGTCGGGGGAGGAGGGTCAGGGGGGAGGGTCGGAGGGAGTGGAGGAGGGTCAGTGGAGGAGGGTCAGGGGAGGAGGGTCGGGGGAGGAGGGTCAGGCGGAGGAGGGTCGGGGGGAGGAGGGTCGGGGGGAGGGGGGTCGGGGGGAGGAGGGTCGGGGGGAGGAGGGTCGGGGGGAGGGTCAGGGGGGAGGGTCGGGGGAGTGGGGGAGGGTCTGGGGGAGGAGGGTCAGGGGGAGTGGAGGAGGGTCAGAGGAGGAGGGACAGGGGGAGGAGGGTCAGTGGAGGAGGGTCGGGGGGAGGATGGTCAGGGGGGAGGGTCAGGGGGAGGGTCGGGGGGAGGAGGGTCGGGGGAGTGGAGGAGGGTCAGGGGGAGGAGTGTCGGGGGAGTGGAGCAGGGTCAGGGGGAGTGGAGCAGGGTCAGGGGGAGTGGAGGAGGGTCGGGGGGGAGGATCAGGGGGAGGAGAGTTAGGGGAGTGGAGGAGGGTCGGGGGGGAGGGTCAGGGGGAGGAGGGTCAGGGGGAGTGGAGAAGGGTCAGGGGGAGGAGGGTCAGGGGGAGTGGACGAGGGTCAGGGGGAGGAGGGTCGAGGGAGTGGAGGAGGGTCAGGGGGACGAGGGTCAGGGGGGAGGGTCAGCGGGAGTGGAGGAGGGTCAGGGGGAGGAGGGTCAGGGGGAGTGGAGGAGGGACAGGGGGAGGAGGGTCAGGGGGAGTGGAGGAGGGTCATGGGGAGGAGGGTCAGGGGGAGGAGGGTCAGGGGGAGGAGGGTCAGAGGGAGTGGAGGAGGGTCAGGGGGAGGAGGGTCAGAGGGAGTGGAGGAGTGTCAGGGGGAGGAGGGTCAGGGGAATGGAGGAGGGTCAGGGGGAGGAGGGTCAGGGGAGGAGGGTCGGGGAGTGGAGGAGGGTCCGGGGGAGTGGAGCAGGGTCAGGGGGAGGGGGGTCAGGGGAATGGAGGAGGGTCAGGGGGAGGAGGGTCAGGGGGGGGAGGGTCAGGGGGAGGAGCGTCAGGGGGAGGAGCGTCATGGGAGTGGAGGAGGTTCAGGGGGAGGAGGGTCGGGGGAAGTGGGAGAGGGTCGGGGAAGTGGAGGAGGGTCGGGGGAAGTGGAGGAGGGTCGGGGGAGGAGGGTCGGGGGGAGTGGAGGAGGGTCGGGGGGAGTGGAGGAGGGTCGGGGAGGAGGTTCGGTGGGAGTGGAGGAGGGTCAGGATGAGGAGGGTCGGGGGAGGGTCAGGGGGAGTGGAGGAGGGTCAGGAGGGGAGGGTCAGGGGAGGAGGGTCGGGGGAGTGGAGGAGGGTCAGGGGGAGGAGGGTCAGCGGGAGTGGAGGAGGGTCAGTGGAGGAGGGTCGGGGGGAGGGTCGGGGGGAGTGGAGGAGGGTCAGTGGAGGAGGGTCAGGGGGAGGAGGGTCAGTGGAGGAGGGTCGGGGGGAGGAGGGTCAGTGGAGGCGGGTCGGGGGGAGGAGGGTCGGGGGGAGGGTCAGGGGGGAGGGTTAGGAGGGGAGTGGGGGAGGGGCGGGGGGAGGAGGGTCAGGGTCAGAGGAGGAGGGACGGGGGAGGAGGGTCAGTGGAGGAGGGTCGGGGGGAGGAGGGTCAGGGGGAGGGTCGCGGGGAGGGTCAGAGGAGGAGGGACAGGGGGAGGAGGGTCAGGGGGGAGTGTCAGGGGGGAGGGTCGGGGGGAGTGGGGGAGGGTCGGGGGGAGGAGGGTCAGTGGAGGAGGGTCGGGGGGAGGAGGGTCGGGGGGAGGAGGGTCAGGGGGAGGGTCAGGGGGAGGGTCGGGGGGAGTGGAGGAGGGTCAGTGCCGGAGGGTCGGGGGGGAGGAGGGTCAGGGGGAGTGGAGGAGGGTCAGAGGAGGAGGGACAGGGGGAGGAGGGTCAGTGGAGGAGGGTCGGGGGCAGGAGGGTCAGGGGGGAGGGTCAGGGGGAGGGTCGGGGGCAGTGGGGGAGGGTCAGGGGGAGGAGGATCAGTGGAGGAGGGTCGAGGGAAGGGTCAGGGGGAGGGTCGCGGGGAGGAGGGTCAGGGGGAGTGGAGGAGGGTCAGTGGAGGAGGGTCGGGGGGAGGATGGTCAGGGGGAGTGGAGGGTCAGTGGAGGAGGGTCGGGGGGAGGAGGGTCAGTGGAGGAGGGTCAGTGGAGGAGGGTCAGTGGATGAGGGTCGGGGGGAGGAGGGTCGGGGGGAGTGGGGGAGGGTCGGGGGAGGAGGGTCAGGGGGAGTGGGGGAGGGTCGGGGGGAGGAGGGTCAGGGGGAGTGGAGGAGGGTCGGGGGAGTGGGGGAGGGTCGGGGGGAGGAGGGTCAGTGGAGGAGGGTCAGTGGAGGAGGGTCGGGGGAGGAGGGTCAGTGGAGGAGGGTCAGTGGAGGAGGGTCGGGGGGAGGAGGGTCAGGGGGATTGGAGGGTCAGTGGAGGAGGGTCATGGGGAGGAGGGTCAGGGGGAGTGGAGGTCAGTGGAGGAGGGTCGGGGGGAGGAGGGTCAGTGGAGGAGGGTCGGGGGGAGGAGGGTCAGGGGGAGTGGAAGGTCAGTGGAGGAGGGTCAGTGGAGGAGGGTCAGTGGAGGAGGGTCGGCGGGAGGAGGGTCAGTGGAGGAGGGTCGGGGGGAGGAGGGTCAGAGGGAGTGGAGGAGGGTCAGTGGAGGAGGGTCGGGGGGGAGGAGGGTCAGGGGGAGTGGAGGGTCAGTGGAGGAGGGTCGGGGGGAGGAGGGTCAGTGGAGGGTCGGGGGAGGAGGGTCGGGGGGAGTGGGGGAGGGTCGGGGGGAGTGGGGGAGGGTCGGGGGGAGGAGGGTCAGGGGGAGTGGAGGAGGGTCAGTGGAGGAGGGTCGGGGGAGGAGGGTCGGGGGGAGTGTCGGGGGGAGGAGGGTCAGGGCGAGTGGAGGAGGGTCAGGGGGAGTGGGGGAGGGTCGGGGGGAGGAGGGTCAGTGGAGGAGGGTCAGTGGAGGAGGGTCAGGGGGAGGAGGGTCAGGGGGAGTGGAGGGTCAGTGGAGGAGGGTCGGGGGGAGGAGGGTCGGGGGGAGGAGGGTCAGGGGGAGTGGAGGGTCAGTGGAGGAGGGTCGGGGGAGGAGGGTCAGTGGAGGAGGGTCAGTGGAGGAGGGTCAGTGGAGGAGGGTCAGTGGAGGAGGGTCAGTGGAGGAGGGTCAGTGGAGGAGGGTCAGTGGAGGAGGGTCAGGGGGAGGAGGGTCAGGGGGATTGGAGGGTCAGTGGAGGAGGGTCGGGGGGGAGGAGGGTCAGTGGAGGAGGGTCAGTGGAGGAGGGTCAGTGGAGGAGGGTCGGGGGGAGGAGGGTCAGTGGAGGTGGGTCGGGGGGAGGAGGGTCAGTGGAGGAGGGTCAGTGGAGGAGGGTCAGTGGAGGAGGGTCGGGGGGAGGAGGGTCAGTGGAGGTGGGTCGGGGGGAGGAGGGTCAGGGGGGAGGATCAGGGGGGAGGGTCGGGGGGAGTGGGGGAGGGTCGGGGGGAGTGGGGGAGGGTCGGGGGGAGGAGGGTCAGGGGGAGTGGAGGAGTGTCGGGGGGAGGAGGGTCAGGGGGAGTGGAGGAGGGTCGGGGGGAGGAGGGTCGGGGGGAGGAGGGTCGGGGGAGGAGGGTCGGGGGGAGGAGGGTCGGGGGGAGTGGGGGAGGGTCGGGGGGAGGAGGGTCAGGGGGAGTGGAGGAGGGTCAGTGGAGGAGGGTCAGTGGAGGAGGGTCGGGGGGAGGAGGGTCAGGGGGAGTGGAGGGTCAGTGGAGGAGGGTCAGTGGAGGAGGGTCAGTGGAGGAGGGTCGGGTGGAGGAGGGTCGGGGGGAGTGGAGGGTCAGTGGAGGAGGGTCGGGGGGAGGAGGGTCAGTGGAGGAGGGCAGGGGGAGTGGAGGGTCAGTGGAGGAGGGTCGGGGGGAGGAGGGTCAGTGGAGGAGGGTCGGGGGGAGGGGGGTCAGGGGGTGTGGAGGAGGGGGAGTGGAGGAGGGTCAGTGGAGGAGGGTCGGGGGGAGGAGGGTCAGGGGGAGTGGAGGAGGGGGAGTGGAGGAGGGTCAGTGGAGGAGGGTCGGGGGGAGTGGAGGAGGGTCAGTGGAGGAGGGTCGGGGGGAGGAGGGTCGGGGGGAGTGGAGGAGGGTCAGTGGAGGAGGGTCGGGGGGAGGAGGGTCAGGGGGAGTGGAGGAGGGGGAAGTGGAGGAGGGTCAGTGGAGGAGGGTCGGGGGGAGTGGAGGAGGGTCAGTGGAGGAGGGTCGGGGGGAGGAGGGTCGGGGGGAGTGGAGGAGGGTCAGTGGAGGAGGGTCGGGGGGAGGAGGGTCGGGGGGAGTGGAGGAGGGTCAGTGGAGGAGGGTCGGGGGGAGTGGAGGAGGGTCAGTGGAGGAGGGTCAGGGGGAGTGGAGGAGGGTCAGGGAGGAGGGTCGGGGGGAGTGGAGGAGGGTCAGGGAGGAGGGTCGGGGGGAGTGGAGGAGGGTCAGGGGGAGTGGAGGAGGGTCAGGGAGGAGGGTCGGGGGAGTGGAGGAGGGTCAGTGGAGGAGGGTCAGGGGGAGTGGAGGAGGGTCAGTGGAGGAGGGTCAGTGGAGGAGGGTCGGGGGGAGTGGAGGAGGGTCAGTGGAGGAGCGTCGGGGGGAGGAGGGTCAGTGTAGGAGGGTCAGTGGAGGAGGGTCGGGGAGGAGGGTCAGGGGAGGAGGGTCGGGGGAGTGGAGGAGGGTCAGTGGAGGAGCGTCGGGGGGAGGAGGGTCAGTGTAGGAGGGTCAGTGGAGGAGGGTCGGGGAGGAGGGTCAGGGGAGGAGGGTCGGGGGAGTGGAGGAGGGTCAGTGGAGGAGAGTCGGGGGGAGTGGAGGAGGGTCAGTGGAGGAGCGTCGGGGGGAGGAGGGTCAGTGTAGGAGGGTCAGTGGAGGAGGGTCGGGGAGGAGGGTCAGGGGAGGAGGGTCGGGGGGAGTGGGGGAGGGTCGGGGGGAAGAGGGTCAGGGGGGAGGGTCAGGGGGAGTGGAGGAGGGTCAGGGGGAGGAGGGTCGGGGGGAGGAGGGTCAGGGGGAGTGGAGGAGGGTCAGTGGAGGAGGGTCGGGGGAGGAGGGTCAGGGGGGAGGGTCGGAGGGAGTGGAGGAGGGTCAGTGGAGGAGGGTCAGGGGAGGAGGGTCGGGGGAGGAGGGTCAGGCGGAGGAGGGTCGGGGGGAGGAGGGTCGGGGGGAGGAGGGTCGGGGGGAGGAGGGTCGGGGGGAGGAGGGTCGGGGGGAGGAGGGTCGGGGGGAGGGTCAGGGGGGAGGGTCGGGGGAGTGGGGGAGGGTCTGGGGGAGGAGGGTCAGGGGGAGTGGAGGAGGGTCAGAGGAGGAGGGACAGGGGGAGGAGGGTCAGTGGAGGAGGGTCGGGGGGAGGAGGGTCAGGGGGGAGGGTCAGGGGGAGGGTCAGGGGGAGGAGGGTCGGGGGGAGTGGAGGAGGGTCAGGGGGAGGTGTGTCGGGGGAGTGGAGCAGGGTCAGGGGGAGTGGAGCAGGGTCAGGGGGAGTGGAGGAGGGTCGGGGGGGAGGATCAGGGGGAGGAGAGTTAGGGGAGTGGAGGAGGGTCGGGGGGGAGGGTCAGGGAGAGGAGGGTCAGGGGGAGTGGAGAAGGGTCAGGGGGAGGAGGGTCAGGGGGAGTGGAGGAGGGTCAGGGGGAGGAGGGTCGAGGGAGTGGAGGAGGGTCAGGGGGACGAGGGTCAGGGGGGAGGGTCAGCGGGAGTGGAGGAGGGTCAGGGGGAGGAGGGTCAGGGGGAGTGGAGGAGGGACAGGGGGAGGAGGGTCAGGGGGAGTGGAGGAGGGTCATGGGGAGGAGGGTCAGGGGGAGGAGGGTCAGGGGGAGGAGGGTCAGAGGGAGTGGAGGAGGGTCAGGGGGAGGAGGGTCAGAGGGAGTGGAGGAGTGTCAGGGGGAGGAGGGTCAGGGGAATGGAGGAGGGTCAGGGGGAGGAGGGTCAGGGGAGGAGGGTCGGGGAGTGGAGGAGGGTCCGGGGGAGTGGAGGAGGGTCAGGGGGAGGGGGGTCAGGGGAATGGAGGAGGGTCAGGGGGAGGAGGGTCAGGGGGGGGGAGGGTCAGGGGGAGGAGCGTCAGGGGGAGGAGCGTCATGGGAGTGGAGGAGGTTCAGGGGGAGGAGGGTCGGGGGAAGTGGGAGAGGGTCGGGGAAGTGGAGGAGGGTCGGGGGAAGTGGAGGAGGGTCGGGGGAGGAGGGTCGGGGGGAGTGGAGGAGGGTCGGGGAGGAGGTTCGGTGGGAGTGGAGGAGGGTCAGGATGAGGAGGGTCGGGGGAGGGTCAGGGGGAGTGGAGGAGGGTCAGGAGGGGAGGGTCAGGGGAGGAGGGTCGGGGGAGTGGAGGAGGGTCAGGGGGAGGAGGGTCAGCGGGAGTGGAGGAGGGTCGGGGGGAGGGTCGGGGGGAGTGGAGGAGGGTCAGTGGAGGAGGGTCAGGGGGAGGAGGGTCAGTGGAGGAGGGTCGGGGGGAGGAGGGTTAGTGGAGGCGGGTCGGGGGGAGGAGGGTCGGGGGGAGGGTCAGGGGGGAGGGTCAGGAGGGGAGTGGGGGAGGGGCGGGGGGAGGAGGGTCAGGGTCAGAGGAGGAGGGACGGGGGAGGAGGGTCAGTGGAGGAGGGTCGGGGGGAGGAGGGTCAGGGGGAGGGTCGCGGGGAGTGGGGGAGGGTCAGAGGAGGAGGGACAGGGGGAGGAGGGTCAGGGGGAGGAGGGTCAGGGGGGAGTGTCAGGGGGGAGGGTCGGGGGGAGTGGGGGAGGGTCGGGGGGAGGAGGGTCAGTGGAGGAGGGTCGGGGGGAGGAGGGTCGGGGGGAGGAGGGTCAGGGGGAGGGTCAGGGGGAGGTTCGGGGGGAGTGGAGGAGGGTCAGTGCCGGAGGGTCGGGGGGGAGGAGGGTCAGGGGGAGTGGAGGAGGGTCAGAGGAGGAGGGACAGGGGGAGGAGGGTCAGTGGAGGAGGGTCGGGGGCAGGAGGGTCAGGGGGGAGGGTCAGGGGGAGGGTCGGGGGGAGTGGGGGAGGGTCAGGGGGAGGAGGATCAGTGGAGGAGGGTCGAGGGAAGGGTCAGGGGGAGGGTCGCGGGGAGGAGGGTCAGGGGGAGTGGAGGAGGGTCAGTGGAGGAGGGTCGGGGGGAGGAGGGTCAGGGGGAGTGGAGGGTCAGTGGAGGAGGGTCGGGGGGAGGAGGGTCAGTGGAGGAGGGTCAGTGGATGAGGGTCGGGGGGAGGAGGGTCGGGGGGAGGAGGGTCGGGGGGAGGAGGGTCGGGGGGAGGAGGGTCGGGGGGAGTGGGGGAGGGTCGGGGGAGGAGGGTCAGGGGGAGTGGGGGAGGGTCGGGGGGAGGAGGGTCAGGGGGAGTGGAGGAGGGTCGGGGGAGTGGGGGAGGGTCGGGGGGAGGAGGGTCAGTGGAGGAGGGTCAGTGGAGGAGGGTCGGGGGAGGAGGGTCGGGGGAGGAGGGTCAGTGGAGGAGGGTCAGTGGAGGAGGGTCGGGGGGAGGAGGGTCAGGGGGATTGGAGGGTCAGTGGAGGAGGGTCATGGGGAGGAGGGTCAGGGGGAGTGGAGGTCAGTGGAGGAGGGTCGGGGGGAGGAGGGTCAGTGGAGGAGGGTCGGGGGGAGGAGGGTCAGGGGGAGTGGAAGGTCAGTGGAGGAGGGTCAGTGGAGGAGGGTCAGTGGAGGAGGGTCGGCGGGAGGAGGGTCAGTGGAGGAGGGTCGGGGGGAGGAGGGTCAGAGGGAGTGGAGGAGGGTCAGTGGAGGAGGGTCGGGGGGGAGGAGGGTCAGGGGGAGTGGAGGGTCAGTGGAGGAGGGTCGGGGGGAGGAGGGTCAGTGGAGGGTCGGGGGAGGAGGGTCGGGGGGAGTGGGGGAGGGTCGGGGGGAGTGGGGGAGGGTCGGGGGGAGGAGGGTCAGGGGGAGTGGAGGAGGGTCAGTGGAGGAGGGTCGGGGGAGGAGGGTCGGGGGGAGTGTCGGGGGGAGGAGGGTCAGGGCGAGTGGAGGAGGGTCAGGGGGAGTGGGGGAGGGTCGGGGGGAGGAGGGTCAGTGGAGGAGGGTCAGTGGAGGAGGGTCAGGGGGAGGAGGGTCAGGGGGAGTGGAGGGTCAGTGGAGGAGGGTCGGGGGAGGAGGGTCAGGGGGAGTGGAGGGTCAGTGGAGGAGGGTCGGGGGAGGAGGGTCAGTGGAGGAGGGTCAGTGGAGGAGGGTCAGTGGAGGAGGGTCAGTGGAGGAGGGTCAGTGGAGGAGGGTCAGGGGGAGGAGGGTCAGGGGGATTGGAGGGTCAGTGGAGGAGGGTCGGGGGGGAGGAGGGTCAGTGGAGGAGGGTCAGTGGAGGAGGGTCGGGGGGAGGAGGGTCAGTGGAGGTGGGTCGGGGGGAGGAGGGTCAGTGGAGGAGGGTCAGTGGAGGAGGGTCAGTGGAGGAGGGTCGGGTGGAGGAGGGTCAGTGGAGGTGGGTCGGGGGGAGGAGGGTCGGGGGGAGGATCAGGGGGGAGGGTCGGGGGGAGTGGGGGAGGGTCGGGGGGAGTGGGGGAGGGTCGGGGGGAGGAGGGTCAGGGGGAGTGGAGGAGTGTCGGGGGGAGGAGGGTCAGGGGGAGTGGAGGAGGGTCGGGGGGAGGAGGGTCGGGGGGAGGAGGGTCGGGGGAGGAGGGTCGGGGGGAGGAGGGTCGGGGGGAGTGGGGGAGGGTCGGGGGGAGGAGGGTCAGGGGGAGTGGAGGAGGGTCAGTGGAGGAGGGTCAGTGGAGGAGGGTCGGGGGGAGGAGGGTCAGGGGGAGTGGAGGGTCAGTGGAGGAGGGTCAGTGGAGGAGGGTCAGTGGAGGAGGGTCGGGTGGAGGAGGGTCGGGGGGAGTGGAGGGTCAGTGGAGGAGGGTCGGGGGGAGGAGGGTCAGTGGAGGAGGGTCGGGGGTCGGGGGGTCAGGGGGAGTGGAGGAGGGGGAGTGGAGGAGGGTCAGTGGAGGAGGGTCGGGGGAGGAGGGTCAGGGGGAGTGGAGGAGGGGGTGTGGAGGAGGGTCAGTGGAGGAGGGTCGGGGGGAGTGGAGGAGGGTCAGTGGAGGAGGGTCGGGGGGAGGAGGGTCGGGGGGAGTGGAGGAGGGTCAGTGGAGGAGGGTCGGGGGGAGGAGGGTCAGGGGGAGTGGAGGAGGGGGAGTGGAGGAGGGTCAGTGGAGGAGGGTCGGGGGGAGTGGAGGAGGGTCAGTGGAGGAGGGTCGGGGGGAGGAGGGTCGGGGGGAGTGGAGGAGGGTCAGTGGAGGAGGGTCGGGGGGAGGAGGGTCGGGGGGAGTGGAGGTCAGTGGAGGAGGGTCGGGGGGAGTGGAGGAGGGTCAGTGGAGGAGGGTCAGGGGGAGTGGAGGAGGGTCAGGGAGGAGGGTCGGGGGGAGTGGAGGAGGGTCAGGGAGGAGGGTCGGGGGGAGTGGAGGAGGGTCAGGGGGAGTGGAGGAGGGTCAGGGAGGAGGGTCGGGGGAGTGGAGGAGGGTCAGTGGAGGAGGGTCAGGGGGAGTGGAGGAGGGTCAGTGGAGGAGGGTCGGGGAGGAGGGTCAGGGGAGGAGGGTCGGGGGAGTGGAGGAGGGTCAGTGGAGGAGCGTCGGGGGGAGGAGGGTCAGTGTAGGAGGGTCAGTGGAGGAGGGTCGGGGAGGAGGGTCAGGGGAGGAGGGTCGGGGGAGTGGAGGAGGGTCAGTGGAGGAGAGTCGGGGGGAGTAGAGGAGGGTCAGTGGAGGAGCGTCGGGGGGAGGAGGGTCAGTGTAGGAGGGTCAGTGGAGGAGGGTCGGGGAGGAGGGTCAGGGGAGGAGGGTCGGGGGGAGTGGGGGAGGGTCGGGGGGAGGGGAGGAGGGTCAGTGGAGGAGGGTCTGGGGGAG
This sequence comes from Scyliorhinus torazame, assembly GCF_047496885.1. NCBI lineage: Eukaryota > Metazoa > Chordata > Chondrichthyes > Carcharhiniformes > Scyliorhinidae > Scyliorhinus > Scyliorhinus torazame. The sequence continues at coordinate 11,236 of NW_027308729.1, read as the reverse complement.
TGGAGGAGGGTCGGGGGGAGTGGAGGAGGGTCAGTGGAGGAGGGTCGGGGGGAGGAGGGTCAGTGGAGGAGGGTCAGGGGGAGTGGAGGAGGGTCAGTGGAGGAGGGTCGGGGGGAGGAGGGTCGGGGGGAGTGGGGGAGGGTCGGGGGGAGGAGGGTCAGTGGAGGAGGGTCAGTGGAGGAGGGTCAGGGGGAGGAGGGTCGGGGGGAGTGGGGGAGGGTCAGTGGAGGAGGGTCAGTGGAGGAGGGTCAGTGGAGGAGGGTCAGGGGGAGTGGAGGAGGGTCAGTGGAGGAGGGTCGGGGGGAGGAGGGTCGGGGGTAGGAGGGTCAGGGGGAGTGGAGGAGGGTCAGTGGAGGAGGGTCAGTGGAGGAGGGTCGGGGGGAGTGGCGGAGGGTCGGGGGAGGAGGGTCAGTGGAGGAGGGTCAGTGGGGGAGGGTCGGGGGGAGGAGGGTCAGTGGAGGAGGGTCAGTGGAGGAGGGTCAGGGGGAGGAGTGTCGGGGGAGTGGAGGAGGGTCAGTGGAGGAGGGTCGGGGGGAGTGGAGGAGGGTCAGTGGAGGAGGGTCGGGGGGAGTGGAGGAGGGTCAGTGGAGGAGGGTCGGGGGGAGGAGGGTCGGGGGGAGTGGAGGAGGGTCAGTGGAGGAGGGTCGGGGGGAGTGGAGGAGGGTCAGTGGAGGAGGGTCAGGGGGAGTGGAGGAGGGTCAGGGAGGAGGGTCGGGGGGAGTGGAGGAGGGTCAGGGAGGAGGGTCGGGGGGAGTGGAGGAGGGTCAGGGGGAGTGGAGGAGGGTCAGGGAGGAGGGTCGGGGGGAGTGGAGGAGGGTCAGTGGAGGAGGGTCAGGGGGAGTGGAGGAGGGTCAGTGGAGGAGGGTCAGTGGAGGAGGGTCGGGGGGAGTGGAGGAGGGTCAGTGGAGGAGGGTCAGTGGAGGAGGGTCGGGGGGAGGAGGGTCAGTGGAGGAGGGTCAGGGGGAGTGGAGGAGGGTCAGTGGAGGAGGGTCAAGGGGAGGGGAGGAGGGTCAGTGGAGGAGGGTCAGTGGAGGAGGGTCGGGGGGAGTGGAGGAGGGTCAGTGGAGGAGGGTCAGTGGAGGAGGGTCGGGGGGAGGAGGGTCAGTGGAGGAGGGTCAGGGGGAGTGGAGGAGGGTCAGTGGAGGAGGGTCAGTGGAGGAGGGTCGGGGGGAGGAGGGTCGGGGGGAGGAGGGTCGGGGGGAGGAGGGTCGGGGGGAGGAGGGTCGGGGGGAGTGGGGGAGGGTCGGGGGAGGAGGGTCAGTGGAGGAGGGTCAGTGGAGGAGGGTCAGGGGGAGGAGGGTCGGGGGGAGTGGGGGAGGGTCAGTGGAGGAGGGTCAGTGGAGGAGGGTCAGGGGGAGTGGAGGAGGGTCAGTGGAGGAGGGTCGGGGGGAGGAGGGTCGGGGGGAGGAGGTTCGGGGGGAGTGGAGGAGGGTCAGTGGAGGAGGGTCAGTGGAGGAGGGTCGGGGGGAGTGGGGGAGGGTCGGGTGAGGGTCAGTGGAGGAGGGTCGGGGGGAGGGTCGGGGGGAGTGGAGGAGGGTCAGTGGAGGAGGGTCAGGGGAGGAGGGTCAGGGGAGGAGGGTCAGGGGAGGAGGGTCGGGGGGAGGAGGGTCAGTGGAGGAGGGTCAGTGGAGGAGGGTCGGGGGGAGGGTCGGGGGGAGTGGAGGAGGGTCAGTGGAGGAGGGTCAGGGGAGGAGGGTCAGTGGAGGAGGGTCAGTGGAGGAGGGTCAGTGGAGGAGGGTCGGGGGGAGGGTCGGGGGGAGTGGAGGAGGGTCAGTGGAGGAGGGTCAGGGGAGGAGGGTCAGTGGAGGAGGGTCGGGGGGAGGAGGGTCAGTGGAGGCGGGTCGGGGGGGAGGAGGGTCGGGGGGAGGGTCAGGGGGAGGGTCAGGAGGGGAGTGGGGGAGGGGGCGGGGGGGGAGGGTCAGGAGGGGAGTGGGGGAGGGGCGGGGGAGGAGGGTCAGGGTGAGTGGAGGAGGGTCAGAGGAGGAGGGACGGGGAGGAGGGTCAGTGGAGGAGGGTCGGGGGGGAGGAGGGTCAGGGGGAGGGTCGGGGGGAGGGTCAGAGGAGGAGGGACAGGGGGAGGAGAGTCAGTGGAGGAGGGTCGGGGGGAGGAGGGTCAGGGGGGAGTGTCAGGGGGAGTGGGGGAGGGTCGGGGGGAGGAGGGTCAGTGGAGGAGGGTTGGGGGGAGGAGGGTCAGTGGAGGAGGGTCGGGGGGGAGGAGGGTCAGGGGGAGGGTCATGGGGAGGTTCGGGGGGAGTGGAGGAGGGGTCAGTGCAGGAGGGTCGGGGGGGAGGAGGGTCGGGGGGAGGGTCAGGGGGGAGGGTCGGGGGGGAGGAGGGTCAGGGGGAGTGGAGGAGGGTCAGAGGAGGAGGGACAGGGGGAGGAGGGTCAGTGGAGGAGGGTCGGGGGGAGGAGGGTCAGGGGGAGGGTCGGGGGGAGTGGGGGAGGGTCAGGGGGAGGAGGATCAGTGGAGGAGGGTCAGGGGGAGGGTCGGGGGGAGGAGGGTCAGGGGGAGTGGAGGAGGGTCAGTGGAGGAGGGTCGGGGGGAGGAGGGTGAGGGGGAGTGGAGGGTCAGAGGAGGAGGGTCGGGGGGGAGGAGGGTCAGTGGAGGAGGGTCAGTGGATGAGGGTCAGAGGGGGAGGGTCGGGGGGAGGAGGGTCGGGGGAGGAGGGTCGGGGGAGGAGGGTCGGGGGGAGTGGGGGAGGGTCGGGGGAGGAGGGTCAGGGGGAGTGGAGGAGGGTCAGTGGAGGAGGGTCGGGGGAGGAGGGTCGTGGGGAGTGGGGGAGGGTCGGGGGAGGAGGGTCAGGGGGAGTGGAGGAGGGTCGGGGGAGTGGGGGAGGGTCGGGGGGAGGAGGGTCAGGGGGAGTGGAGGAGGGTCAGTGGAGGAGGGTCAGTGGAGGAGGGTCGGGGGAGGAGGGTCAGGGGGAGTGGAGGGTCAGTGGAGGAGGGTCGGGGGAGGAGGGTCAGTGGAGGAGGGTCAGTGGAGGAGGGTCGGGGGGAGGAGGGTCAGGGGGATTGGAGGGTCAGTGGAGGAGGGTCATGGGAGGAGGGTCAGGGGGAGTGGAGGGTCAGTGGAGGAGGGTCGGGGGGAGGAGGGTCAGTGGAGGAGGGTCAGTGGAGGAGGGTCAGTGGAGGAGGGTCAGGGGGAGGAGGGTCAGTGGAGGAGGGTCGGGGGGAGGAGGGTTAGTGGAGGCGGGTCGGGGGAGGAGGGTCGGGGGGAGGGTCAGGGGGGAGGGTCAGGAGGGGAGTGGGGGAGGGGCGGGGGGAGGAGGGTCAGAGGAGGAGGGACGGGGGAGGAGGGTCAGTGGAGGAGGGTCGGGGGGAGGAGGGTCAGGGGGAGGGTCGCGGGGAGTGGGGGAGGGTCAGAGGAGGAGGGACAGGGGGAGGAGGGTCAGGGGGGGAGTGTCAGGGGGGAGGGTCGGGGGGAGTGTCGGGGGGAGGAGGGTCAGTGGAGGAGGGTCGGGGGGAGGAGGGTCGGGGGGAGGAGGGTCGGGGGGAGGAGGGTCAGGGGGAGGGTCAGGGGGAGGTTCGGGGGGAGTGGAGGAGGGTCAGTGCCGGAGGGTCGGGGGGGAGGAGGGTCAGGGGGAGTGGAGGAGGGTCAGAGGAGGAGGGACAGGGGGAGGAGGGTCAGTGGAGGAGGGTCGGGGGCAGGAGGGTCGGGGGGAGGGTCAGGGGGAGGGTCGGGGGGAGTGGGGGAGGGTCAGGGGGAGGAGGATCAGTGGAGGAGGGTCGAGGGAAGGGTCAGGGGGAGGGTCGCGGGGAGGAGGGTCAGGGGGGAGTGGAGGAGGGTCAGTGGAGGAGGGTCGGGGGGAGGAGGGTCAGGGGGAGTGGAGGGTCAGTGGAGGAGGGTCGGGGGGAGGAGGGTCAGTGGAGGAGGGTCAGTGGATGAGGGTCGGGGGGAGGAGGGTCGGGGGGAGTGGGGGAGGGTCGGGGGAGGAGGGTCAGGGGGAGTGGGGGAGGGTCGGGGGGAGGAGGGTCAGGGGGAGTGGAGGAGGGTCGGGGGAGTGGGGGAGGGTCGGGGGGAGGAGGGTCAGTGGAGGAGGGTCAGTGGAGGAGGGTCGGGGGAGGAGGGTCAGTGGAGGAGGGTCAGTGGAGGAGGGTCGGGGGGAGGAGGGTCAGGGGGATTGGAGGGTCAGTGGAGGAGGGTCATGGGGAGGAGGGTCAGGGGGAGTGGAGGTCAGTGGAGGAGGGTCGGGGGGAGGAGGGTCAGTGGAGGAGGGTCGGGGGGAGGAGGGTCAGGGGGAGTGGAAGGTCAGTGGAGGAGGGTCAGTGGAGGAGGGTCAGTGGAGGAGGGTCAGTGGAGGAGGGTCGGCGGGAGGAGGGTCAGTGGAGGAGGGTCGGGGGGAGGAGGGTCAGAGGGAGTGGAGGAGGGTCAGTGGAGGAGGGTCGGGGGGGGAGGAGGGTCAGGGGGAGTGGAGGGTCAGTGGAGGAGGGTCGGGGGGAGGAGGGTCAGTGGAGGGTCGGGGGAGGAGGGTCGGGGGGAGTGGGGGAGGGTCGGGGGGAGTGGGGGAGGGTCGGGGGGAGGAGGGTCAGGGGGAGTGGAGGAGGGTCAGTGGAGGAGGGTCAGTGGAGGAGGGTCAGGGGGAGGAGGGTCGGGGGGAGTGGGGGAGGGTCAGTGGAGGAGGGTCAGTGGAGGAGGGTCAGGGGGAGTGGAGGAGGGTCAGTGGAGGAGGGTCGGGGGGAGGAGGGTCGGGGGTAGGAGGGTCAGGGGGAGTGGAGGAGGGTCAGTGGAGGAGGGTCAGTGGAGGAGGGTCGGGGGGAGTGGCGGAGGGTCGGGGGAGGAGGGTCAGTGGAGGAGGGTCAGTGGGGGAGGGTCGGGGGGAGGAGGGTCAGTGGAGGAGGGTCAGTGGAGGAGGGTCAGTGGAGGAGTGTCGGGGGAGTGGAGGAGGGTCAGTGGAGGAGGGTCGGGGGGAGTGGAGGAGGGTCAGTGGAGGAGGGTCGGGGGGAGTGGAGGAGGGTCAGTGGAGGAGGGTCGGGGGAGGAGGGTCGGGGGGAGTGGAGGAGGGTCAGTGGAGGAGGGTCGGGGGAAGTGGAGGAGGGTCAGTGGAGGAGGGTCAGGGGGAGTGGAGGAGGGTCAGGGAGGAGGGTCGGGGGGAGTGGAGGAGGGTCAGGGAGGAGGGTCGGGGGGAGTGGAGGAGGGTCAGGGGGAGTGGAGGAGGGTCAGGGAGGAGGGTCGGGGGGAGTGGAGGAGGGTCAGTGGAGGAGGGTCAGGGGGAGTGGAGGAGGGTCAGTGGAGGAGGGTCAGTGGAGGAGGGTCGGGGGGAGTGGAGGAGGGTCAGTGGAGCAGGGTCAGTGGAGGAGGGTCGGGGGGAGGAGGGTCAGTGGAGGAGGGTCAGGGGGAGTGGAGGAGGGTCAGTGGAGGAGGGTCAAGGGGAGGGGAGGAGGGTCAGTGGAGGAGGGTCAGTGGAGGAGGGTCGGGGGGAGTGGAGGAGGGTCAGTGGAGGAGGGTCGGGGGGAGGAGGGTCAGTGGAGGAGGGTCAGGGGGAGTGGAGGAGGGTCAGTGGAGGAGGGTCAGTGGAGGAGGGTCGGGGGGAGGAGGGTCGGGGGGAGGAGGGTCGGGGGGAGTGGGGGAGGGTCGGGGGAGGAGGGTCAGTGGAGGAGGGTCAGTGGAGGAGGGTCAGGGGGAGGAGGGTCGGGGGGAGTGGGGGAGGGTCAGTGGGGGAGGGTCAGTGGAGGAGGGTCAGTGGAGGAGGGTCAGGGGGAGTGGAGGAGGGACAGTGGAGGAGGGTCGGGGGGAGGAGGGTCGGGGGGAGGAGGTTCGGGGGGAGTGGAGGAGGGTCAGTGGAGGAGGGTCAGTGGAGGAGGGTCGGGGGGAGTGGGGGAGGGTCGGGTGAGGGTCAGTGGAGGAGGGTCGGGGGGAGGGTCGGGGGGAGGGTCGGGGGGAGTGGAGGAGGGTCAGTGGAGGAGGGTCAGGGGAGGAGGGTCAGTGGAGGAGGGTCGGGGGGAGGAGGGTCAGTGGAGGAGGGTCAGTGGAGGAGGGTCGGGGGGAGGGTCGGGGGGAGTGGAGGAGGGTCAGTGGAGGAGGGTCAGGGGAGGAGGGTCAGGGGAGGAGGGTCAGTGGAGGAGGGTCAGTGGAGGAGGATCAGTGGAGGAGGGTCGGGGGAGGGTCGGGGGGAGTGGAGGAGGGTCAGTGGAGGAGGGTCAGGGGAGGAGGGTCAGTGGAGGAGGGTCGGGGGGAGGAGGGTCAGTGGAGGCGGGTCGGGGGGAGGAGGGTCGGGGGGAGGAGGGTCGGGGGGAGGGTCAGGGGGAGGGTCAGGAGGGGAGTGGGGGAGGGGCGGGGGAGGAGGGTCAGGGTGAGTGGAGGAGGGTCAGAGGAGGAGGGACGGGGAGGAGGGTCAGTGGAGGAGGGTCGGGGGGAGGAGGGTCAGGGGGAGGGTCGGGGGGAGGGTCAGAGGAGGAGGGACAGGGGGAGGAGAGTCAGTGGAGGAGGGTCGGGGGGAGGAGAGTCAGTGGAGGAGGGTCGGGGGGAGGAGGGTCAGGGGGGAGTGTCAGGGGGAGTGGGGAGGGTCGGGGGGAGGAGGGTCAGTGGAGGAGGGTCGGGGGGAGGAGGGTCAGTGGAGGAGGGTCGGGGGGAGGAGGGTCAGGGGGAGGGTCATGGGGAGGTTCGGGGGGAGTGGAGGAGGGTCAGTGCAGGAGGGTCGGGGGGGAGGAGGGTCGGGGGGAGGGTCAGGGGGGAGGGTCGGGGCGGGAGGAGGGTCAGGGGGAGTGGAGGAGGGTCAGAGGAGGAGGGACAGGGGGAGGAGGGTCAGTGGAGGAGGGTCGGGGGGAGGAGGGTCAGGGGGAGGGTCGGGGGGAGTGGGGGAGGGTCAGGGGGAGGAGGATCAGTGGAGGAGGGTCAGGGGGAGGGTCGGGGGGAGGAGGGTCAGGGGGAGTGGAGGAGGGTCAATGGAGGAGGGTCGGGGGGAGGAGGGTGAGGGGGAGTGGAGGGTCAGAGGAGGAGGGTCGGGGGGAGGAGGGTCAGTGGAGGAGGGTCAGTGGATGAGGGTCAGAGGGGGAGGGTCGGGGGGAGGAGGGTCGGGGGAGGAGGGTCGGGGGGAGTGGGGGAGGGTCGGGGGAGGAGGGTCAGGGGGAGTGGAGGAGGGTCAGTGGAGGAGGGTCGGGGGAGGAGGGTCGTGGGGAGTGGGGGAGGGTCGGGGGAGGAGGGTCAGGGGGAGTGGAGGAGGGTCGGGGGAGTGGGGGAGGGTCGGGGGGAGGAGGGTCAGGGGGAGTGGAGGAGGGTCAGTGGAGGAGGGTCAGTGGAGGAGGGTCGGGGGAGGAGGGTCAGGGGGAGTGGAGGGTCAGTGGAGGAGGGTCGGGGGAGGAGGGTCAGTGGAGGAGGGTCAGTGGAGGAGGGTCGGGGGGAGGAGGGTCAGGGGGATTGGAGGGTCAGTGGAGGAGGGTCATGGGGAGGAGGGTCAGGGGGAGGAGGGTCAGGGGGAGTGGAGGGTCAGTGGAGGAGGGTCGGGGGGAGGAGGGTCAGTGGAGGAGGGTCAGTGGAGGAGGGTCAGTGGAGGAGGGTCAGGGGGAGGAGGGTCAGTGGAGGAGGGTCGGGGGGAGGAGGGTTAGTGGAGGCGGGTCGGGGGGAGGAGGGTCGGGGGGAGGGTCAGGGGGGAGGGTCAGGAGGGGAGTGGGGGAGGGGCGGGGGGAGGAGGGTCAGGGTCAGAGGAGGAGGGACGGGGGAGGAAGGTCAGTGGAGGAGGGTCGGGGGGAGGAGGGTCAGGGGGAGGGTCGCGGGGAGTGGGGGAGGGTCAGAGGAGGAGGGACAGGGGGAGGAGGGTCAGGGGGGAGTGTCAGGGGGGAGGGTCGGGGGGAGTGGGGGAGGGTCGGGGGGAGGAGGGTCAGTGGAGGAGGGTCGGGGGGAGGAGGGTCGGGGGGAGGAGGGTCAGGGGGAGGGTCAGGGGGAGGTTCGGGGGGAGTGGAGGAGGGTCAGTGCCGGAGGGTCGGGGGGGAGGAGGGTCAGGGGGAGTGGAGGAGGGTCAGAGGAGGAGGGACAGGGGGAGGAGGGTCAGTGGAGGAGGGTCGGGGGCAGGAGGGTCAGGGGGGAGGGTCAGGGGGAGGGTCGGGGGGAGTGGGGGAGGGTCAGGGGGAGGAGGGTCAGTGGGGGAGGGTCGGGGGGAGGAGGGTCAGTGGAGGAGGGTCAGTGGAGGAGGGTCAGGGGGAGGAGTGTCGGGGGAGTGGAGGAGGGTCAGTGGAGGAGGGTCGGGGGGAGTGGAGGAGGGTCAGTGGAGGAGGGTCGGGGGGAGTGGAGGAGGGTCAGTGGAGGAGGGTCGGGGGAGGAGGGTCGGGGGGAGTGGAGGAGGGTCAGTGGAGGAGGGTCGGGGGAAGTGGAGGAGGGTCAGTGGAGGAGGGTCAGGGGGAGTGGAGGAGGGTCAGGGAGGAGGGTCGGGGGGAGTGGAGGAGGGTCAGGGAGGAGGGTCGGGGGGAGTGGAGGAGGGTCAGGGGGAGTGGAGGAGGGTCAGGGAGGAGGGTCGGGGGGAGTGGAGGAGGGTCAGTGGAGGAGGGTCAGGGGGAGTGGAGGAGGGTCAGTGGAGGAGGGTCAGTGGAGGAGGGTCGGGGGGAGTGGAGGAGGGTCAGTGGAGCAGGGTCAGTGGAGGAGGGTCGGGGGGAGGAGGGTCAGTGGAGGAGGGTCAGGGGGAGTGGAGGAGGGTCAGTGGAGGAGGGTCAAGGGGAGGGGAGGAGGGTCAGTGGAGGAGGGTCAGTGGAGGAGGGTCGGGGGGAGTGGAGGAGGGTCAGTGGAGGAGGGTCGGGGGGAGGAGGGTCAGTGGAGGAGGGTCAGGGGGAGTGGAGGAGGGTCAGTGGAGGAGGGTCAGTGGAGGAGGGTCGGGGGGAGGAGGGTCGGGGGGAGGAGGGTCGGGGGGAGTGGGGGAGGGTCGGGGAGGAGGGTCAGTGGAGGAGGGTCAGTGGAGGAGGGTCAGGGGGAGGAGGGTCGGGGGGAGTGGGGGAGGGTCAGTGGGGGAGGGTCAGTGGAGGAGGGTCAGTGGAGGAGGGTCAGGGGGAGTGGAGGAGGGTCAGTGGAGGAGGGTCGGGGGGAGGAGGGTCGGGGGGAGGAGGTTCGGGGGGAGTGGAGGAGGGTCAGTGGAGGAGGGTCAGTGGAGGAGGGTCGGGGGGGAGTGGGGGAGGGTCGGGTGAGGGTCAGTGGAGGAGGGTCGGGGGGAGGGTCGGGGGGAGGGTCGGGGGGAGTGGAGGAGGGTCAGTGGAGGAGGGTCAGGGGAGGAGGGTCAGTGGAGGAGGGTCGGGGGGAGGAGGGTCAGTGGAGGAGGGTCAGTGGAGGAGGGTCGGGGGGAGGGTCGGGGGGAGTGGAGGAGGGTCAGTGGAGGAGGGTCAGGGGAGGAGGGTCAGTGGAGGAGGGTCAGTGGAGGAGGATCAGTGGAGGAGGGTCGGGGGAGGGTCGGGGGGAGTGGAGGAGGGTCAGTGGAGGAGGGTCAGGGGAGGAGGGTCAGTGGAGGAGGGTCGGGGGGAGGAGGGTCAGTGGAGGCGGGTCGGGGGGAGGAGGGTCGGGGGGAGGGTCAGGGGGAGGGTCAGGAGGGGAGTGGGGGAGGGGCGGGGGAGGAGGGTCAGGGTGAGTGGAGGAGGGTCAGAGGAGGAGGGACGGGGAGGAGGGTCAGTGGAGGAGGGTCGGGGGGGAGGAGGGTCAGGGGGAGGGTCGGGGGGAGGGTCAGAGGAGGAGGGACAGGGGGAGGAGAGTCAGTGGAGGAGGGTCGGGGGGAGGAGAGTCAGTGGAGGAGGGTCGGGGGGAGGAGGGTCAGGGGGGAGTGTCAGGGGGAGTGGGGGAGGGTCGGGGGGAGGAGGGTCAGTGGAGGAGGGTCGGGGGGAGGAGGGTCAGTGGAGGAGGGTCGGGGGGAGGAGGGTCAGGGGGAGGGTCATGGGGAGGTTCGGGGGGAGTGGAGGAGGGTCAGTGCAGGAGGGTCGGGGGGGAGGAGGGTCGGGGGGAGGGTCAGGGGGGAGGGTCGGGGGGGGAGGAGGGTCAGGGGGAGTGGAGGAGGGTCAGAGGAGGAGGGACAGGGGGAGGAGGGTCAGTGGAGGAGGGTCGGGGGGAGGAGGGTCAGGGGGAGGGTCGGGGGGAGTGGGGGAGGGTCAGGGGGAGGAGGATCAGTGGAGGAGGGTCAGGGGGAGGGTCGGGGGGAGGAGGGTCAGGGGGAGTGGAGGAGGGTCAGTGGAGGAGGGTCGGGGGGAGGAGGGTGAGGGGGAGTGGAGGGTCAGAGGAGGAGGGTCGGGGGGAGGAGGGTCAGTGGAGGAGGGTCAGTGGATGAGGGTCAGAGGGGGAGGGTCGGGGGGAGGAGGGTCGGGGGAGGAGGGTCGGGGGGAGTGGGGGAGGGTCGGGGGAGGAGGGTCAGGGGGAGTGGAGGAGGGTCAGTGGAGGAGGGTCGGGGGAGGAGGGTCGTGGGGAGTGGGGGAGGGTCGGGGGAGGAGGGTCAGGGGGAGTGGAGGAGGGTCGGGGGAGTGGGGGAGGGTCGGGGGGAGGAGGGTCAGGGGGAGTGGAGGAGGGTCAGTGGAGGAGGGTCAGTGGAGGAGGGTCGGGGGAGGAGGGTCAGGGGGAGTGGAGGGTCAGTGGAGGAGGGTCGGGGGAGGAGGGTCAGTGGAGGAGGGTCAGTGGAGGAGGGTCGGGGGGAGGAGGGTCAGGGGGATTGGAGGGTCAGTGGAGGAGGGTCATGGGGAGGAGGGTCAGGGGGAGGAGGGTCAGGGGGAGTGGAGGGTCAGTGGAGGAGGGTCGGGGGGAGGAGGGTCAGTGGAGGAGGGTCAGTGGAGGAGGGTCAGTGGAGGAGGGTCAGGGGGAGGAGGGTCAGTGGAGGAGGGTCGGGGGAGGAGGGTTAGTGGAGGCGGGTCGGGGGGAGGAGGGTCGGGGGGAGGGTCAGGGGGGAGGGTCAGGAGGGGAGTGGGGAGGGGCGGGGGGAGGAGGGTCAGGGTCAGAGGAGGAGGGACGGGGGAGGAGGGTCAGTGGAGGAGGGTCGGGGGGAGGAGGGTCAGGGGGAGGGTCGCGGGGAGTGGGGGAGGGTCAGAGGAGGAGGGACAGGGGGAGGAGGGTCAGGGGGGAGTGTCAGGGGGGAGGGTCGGGGGGGAGTGGGGGAGGGTCGGGGGGAGGAGGGTCAGTGGAGGAGGGTCGGGGGGAGGAGGGTCGGGGGGAGGAGGGTCAGGGGGAGGGTCAGGGGGAGGTTCGGGGGGAGTGGAGGAGGGTCAGTGCCGGAGGGTCGGGGGGGAGGAGGGTCAGGGGGAGTGGAGGAGGGTCAGAGGAGGAGGGACAGGGGGAGGAGGGTCAGTGGAG
>NW_027308728.1:0-75233 GCF_047496885.1 Scyliorhinus torazame | reverse complement strand
GCATGGTGTCTCGTGTCCGTTGATCAGCACTGTTGTTGTCGTCGTCTGGAGCGTCCGGGGCCGTGCTTGGTCCAGCGTCACCGAGGCCAGACGTGGTCGCAGTGTCTCAGCGTCTTCTTCGAACCCCGTGGAGCCGTCGATGCTGGGTCCATTGTTGTCGTCCAAGATGGCAGCGGGGGGTGAACAAAATGCATCGCACATGGCTGGGGGGTCCCATGATGGTGGCGGGGTGGACAAAATGGCCACCCCCATGCATCGCACATGGCTGGGGGGTCACAAGATGGGCGGCGCCCATCCTCCCCTCGTGGTGGCCGGGACCCAAAATGGCGGCGACTGCGGGTCGCACATGGGGCGCTGGGGGGGGGGGGTTGGGGAGCGTTTGGGATGCGCTGGACTCTTTCTTCTCCGGGGACAGCGGCGACCCCCCAGGACCCGGCACACAGCCGCGAAATGGCCTTTTTGCCGCAGCTCTTGCAAATCGCTGCGCGGGCTGGGCAGCGCTGCCGGGGGCGTTTCGCCTGGCCGCAGAAATAGCAGCGGGACCCCCCGGGATGACCTGGCGTCTGAACCGCGCAAGCCTGTGGGGGGGGGGTTTGTCGCGACGGGGGTCCACGGAGCCCAAGGGGCTGCCGCGCGGTCGGGGCCGTCCGCGCGGGTGTTTTGCGCGGCCACATCTAGGGAAGCTGCAAGGGCCCGTGCCTCTGAGAGTCCTAGCGACTCTTTTTCTAACAGTCTTTGGAGGATTTGGGGAGAGTTCATACCTGCCACAAACGCATCGCGAATTAACATGTCCGTGTGTTCAGCCGTGTTTACCGGCGGGCAGCTGCAGGCCCGTCCCAAAATTAGCAGCGCGGCGTAGAATTCGTCTAGCGATTCTCCGGACTTTGCCATCTCGTTGCGAGTTGGTAGCGTGCGTAGACCTGGTTCACTGGGGCGAACGTAGACGCTCTTTAGTGCTGCGAACGCCGTCTGGAAATCCTCTGCGTCTTCTATGAGAGGGAAAATTTCCGGGCTTACCCTCGAATGCAGGACCTGCAGTTTCCTGGTCTTCTGTGATCCGGCCGGGGGCCGTTCGGAGTAGCCTTCGAAACAAGTCTGCCAGTGTTTAAAAATTGCTGCTGAGTTCACTGCGTGGGGGCTGATCCGCAGGCATTCCGGGACGATCCTGAGCTCCATAGTCCTTTAAGCACGCTTCATAAATTGTAGCGCACAATAACTTACGAGAGACGAATAGAGATGAAGTCGATGAGGCTTTATTAAGCGTGACTTGTTCCCCGCAGTTCAGCAACAGACTGGAGCTGCGGGGAGAACTCCTGGTTCTTATACTCCGCCTCCAGGGCGGAGCTAGAGATCAACAGCCAACCAGGACCCGGGATCCTGTCAGCCAATGGCATCACGGCTTCACAGTCCCACATGACCCCTAATGCATACTACCACAATGAGTTAATGGCATTAATATCGCTCTTTCTGTTCAGAGATAATTTAGCATGGGGGTCCGCGATAATTCAGGTGGAACCAGAAATGTAGCTGCTTGTGGTTAATTAGTAATAGCCAAAGTAAGGCTGCATAATGTGAGTTCAGTACGAAGTCTTGCAACACCAGGTTAAAGTCCAACAGGTTTGTTTCGATGTCACTAGCTTTCGGAGCGCTGCTCCTTCCTCAGGTGAATGAAGAGGTATATTCCATAAACAAATATATAGACAAATTCAAAGCTTTCCCAGGTCCCGGTGCGGCCTCAACCGGACTGGGATTCATGTCGCATTACATTCATCCCCCACCATCTGGCCTGCGAAATCCTACCAACTGTCCTGGCTTGACACAATTCACACCTCTTTAACCTGGGGTTACCCCTCTCTGGATCTGTAAAGATTTAATCACCTGCTAATGGTCGCATTCCAAGCATTGTCTGGCATCTCTTGAATCTGTCTATATATATGTTTCTGGAACATACCTCTTCATTCACCTGAGGAAGGAAGAGCGCTCTGAAAGCTAGTGACATCGAAACAAACCTGTTGGACTTTAACCTGGTGTTGTAAGACTTCGTACTGTGCTCACCCCAGGTCCAACGCCAGCATCTCCACATAATGTGAGTTCATAAATGAGTACGTCACTTCCCGTGTGATTCACATGAAGACTTGCTTTAGCTATTGTTACAGAAAGTATGATGTCATTCACACCAGGCCGCATTTGCAATTGCACTGTTTGAGGGAGGCTTGGGAAAAATAGGAGGCATAGGGTGCAGTTTAATGAGCAGGGTTCTGCTTGGGGGGGTGGGGAAGCCCGGGGGGGGTGGGAAGCCCCCAGGGGGGGCAGCTTCGGTCGGTGTGGATCCCCGTAGGTGGGCGTGCCATGCAGCATGTGGTAGTTATTGCCCAGCTTCCCAATCAGACCGTGATGCCTGGACACTTGTGCCTGAGCACTGCAAGAAACAACACCTTGGAAGCAGCAGCCACATCCAAATACCCAGGGGCTAGGCCTCAGCACCAGGGACATTTCCGTGTCCAGAGGGTGGGTTTGTGCACCTGAGAGGGGACTAGTGCTCGATACAGGTAACATTATATCCAAGTGTCTGGGGTACATGATCTGGAGTCCAGCAACCAGGGGTCCCCTCTGCGGGCCAGGGATGCATGGGCAGGGCATGTTGGATGGCAGGGGATATGGAGTGGGGAGGAAGGGGGAAGCAATGGGGGAATGGAGGGTCCCGGGGTGGAAGAAATCACAGATTGTCAGTCTCAAATCCTCTCCAATGTCTCACAGATATTACACGGGATGGATGATACCTTGAGCCCTGCCGAAGCTGCACTAGCAGTGCTGTTGGAAGGCCAGGCGGCCAGCCGTGAAGAAGGTAGCGGCAGCACCATCGACAGAGGCTCGAGGCGGCTGCTCATGTGCAGAACCCTGTCCCACATCCTGAGGACCCGACCACCCATCAGGCCAGGGAGGGGCTCAGAGGGTGGGGCCAGTGACGGCCCGAGGTGTACAGGCATCACAGTTTTTTGGAGCAGATGACAGAGAGCGTGTGCCGCAGGGAGGATCTGCCTCGACAAGGGGATGGTGCGGCACCTGTGCCATGTCCCTCGCGGATGTGGCACCACACGGAGGAAGAGGATACCTGCCCCTGGTGGTTGTCAAGGTCACTGCAGTCCTGAATGTGTACGGATCATTTGAAGGCTCGGGCGGGGACCTGTATGGCATCTCACAATCTACAGCCCACAAGTGCATCTGTGAGGTCAGACAGTGAACTATATAAACTTTGACATGGACCAGGCCCAACCAGATGCCCGGGCAACAGGATTCTCCGCATCACCTGGATGGCCCAGGTCCAGAGGGTAATAAGTGGCACGCATGTTGCCTTGCGCTCATTGGGCCACCAGGGAGTGTCTTTCATCAACAGGAAAGAGTTCCACTCCCTGAATGTCCCAGCTTATGTGCAACCACAACGTGAAGCTCAGGCACGTCCAGGGAGTGTGCAGCTACATCCTAGGCAGTCGGACCACCCCAGGGTGGCTGGTTGGCTCATGGAGGATAAGGGGTGCCCGCTGAGGACCTGGCTAATGACGCCAGTACGGAGGCCGGTGACCGATGTGGAGACCCGATACCACAAGGCCCATGCGGCCAGCCAGGCTGACATTGAGTGATGCATTGGACTCCTCAAAATGTGGTTCCGATATCTCGACCGCTCTGGTGGTGCACTGCAGTACACCGCCCGGAGAGTCGCCCTCTTTGTCCTGGTCTGCTGTGCCCTCCACAACCTGACACACCAGTGGAGCGACGTGCTGGAGGTGGCGGGCAGGAACATGTGGCCACCGTCGAGGAGGAGGATGAGGAGGCGCTGAACCAGGAGGGAATTCGTCTATCATTCCGCCCTTCCCCCCACCCTACCCGCCCACACTTTCCCCCCGCCCCACTCCCCATCCCTCCGCCTGCCCCTCCCTTCCCCCCCCTCCTGCTCCCCCTTTCCTCTCCCCCCTCTTTTCCGTCCCCCCCCACCACCGACCCTGTCCCATCCTCCCAGGGTCCGTGGAACATCACCCCAGGGTGCTGGAACTGTGTTGGCGCTGCCAACGCGTCACTGTGGGGGGCAGGGGTGGTGATGATATTCTGCTGAGAAATGACCTCTGATGCTCCTCAATCGATGCCATCGTCTGACTCCTGCCTGTTTGCTGAGTGCTCGTTCACGTCCATCGCCTGCATGTGGTGTGCCTGGGGGACGATGTATGTGTGTGGAGGACGGGGTAGAGGCATCCAAGACCTCCATAATAATAATAATAATAATCTCTATTAGTGTCACAAATGGCTTGCATTAACACTGCAATGAAGTTACTGTAAAAATCCCCCAGGCACCAAACTCCGGCGTCTGTTTGGGTACACTGAGGGAGAATTCAGAATGTCCAATTCATCTAACACTCCATATCCGGGGAGCTGGGGCAGGGCTTTGACACGCAGCCTGCATTGCGTGAGAAAATATCAGAGGCGTCATATTTCTCGACTGCAACTATTTTTAATGCTGTAAATATGTGTCCCCAACTGCCGGAATCCTCCAATGGTGCCGCTCCACCTTCTCCGCCCCTCCCAACCCCCTCCCACCCCCCTCATTGCACCCTCCCCCCCCCCTTACCCCCAACCCCCCTCTCCCCCACGACCTTTCAGCAATCCTCAACCTGCTTAACATTCCATGCTCTGCCGCTGTGCCTCGGTGTGTCCCCAGGATGCAGATCAGAGGTGAAGGCAGCCTACTGCGTCCCATGGCCTTTGCTGCCCTGCTCGACATCCTCTGTGGCCCTGGAGCCAGGGGGGGGCCCAGGCTCACTTACCGGCGGCACATGCCCCGCCATGCCTCCCTGTTCCGTGTGCTGACTCTGAGACGCGCCATTGTCGATGGTTGGGTCTCAGAAGAGCTGGTGGCTGATGTCGCCACTCCATCGGGTTGGCACCCATCGCCATCTCCTCCCGCTCAGGCACTGGGGTTCACCTCGGGACAAAGTGGCAGCTGGACTGCCCCTGCGTCACCTGGTTCTGCCAGCCCTGGCGGCTCCCCAATGTCTGCAGCATGGTGTCGATGACCTCGGTGATGCTCCTCAGCGACTGGGACATGCACTAGAGTCCCCCGGCAATGCCCACTTGAGACTGGGACACGTCCCCCAGCGACTGGGACATGCACTGGAGTGCCCCGGCAATGCCCACTTGAGACTGGGACATGTCCCGCAGCGACTGGGACATGCACTGGAGTGCCCCGGCAATGCCCACTTGTGAATGGGACACGTCCCCCAGCGAGCATGACATCAAGCGCCTCATTAAGATCCCCCAGCGACTGGGACATGCTGTAAAGGTGCTCAGCCATGGCCGTCACCGACTGAGCCATTCCTTGGACACCTCCCCTCATGCTACTGATGTTGTGCATCAGGTTTTCCACTGTGGCCGCCAACCTAGTAGTGTTGGCCTTGGTGCCTCGCCATCTCCTGCCTCCATTATCTCCGGGATTCCTCCTGTCGGCTGTGGACCTGCTGGAGTGTCGCTGAGATCCCCTTCTGAGTATCACGGCCGCATCCTATTGACTGCATCAGCTCCGGGTAAACCTGGTCCAAAGGCTCAGCATCTGACTGGGACTTCCTACCTCCAATTGATGTGCATCAGCACCCATGTGGTGCTTACCAGATTGTGCCCCAGAAGTCTTGGCACTTCTGTCGCCCACCCAGATGCGTGTTTCTGCACTGGTGGTGGGTGGCGATGACAGCTATGCTGCGAATCCTCGGGACTCGCTCTCGGAGGCAGGAGGGGGGGGGAGACACCCTGGATGAGTCGGCACCGGTGGGTAATGTGTTCATTGGGAGGGATGAGTCATTCTGTATGGCATTGACAACTCATGGGTGACATCATCTGGGTGGGGCCTAGTGGACCCTCACCTCTGTGCGGTATGCCAGTCTCTACGTCGGTGACAGATCTTTCCTCCGCCACCCTCGCAACCTCCAGGTTCACTACATTCCGTGTGTCTCTGATTTTAATATAATTCATCATTGCTTTGGTGCAGCCATTTTAGTACAAATTTGTACATGTGGCATCTGAAGTTCTGTAATATCGCTGACATGTGCAGAGGTGAAGGAATCAGGAATTCAAATACAAGCCCACAGAGAAATGAATAAGAATTTGTTCAACGGAAAGACAATGAAGTTCTCCCAGCTTCTCCTCGGGTGGTTGGGGAAATCCTAGCTGAGGCTCCAAGAACACAGTCGTGGCAAACAAGAGAGTTGTCGAAAAGTGGAGTCATGAGGATGCAACTACAGACTCTGCATATGATTCAGAAAAAGTCAAAGCTATGAACAGTCTGTATTCAGGTCCACAGGAGTGGGTTGAAGAAGGCAGTAGCCTACAGGAAGTGATATTTGTATCTTGAACAATAAGTCTCAAGTTAAAGACTTTATTAAGACCAGAGGCTGGATTCTCCATCGGCAGGATCCCCCGTTTTGCCGGCAGCGCACTCACGCCCGTGGATTTCTCGACGGTGCCCAAAACGGGAAACACCATTGGCCGGCTGCTGGAATAGAGAATCCTGCTGCCCGCGAGGGGGTGCGCCGCACCAGTCAACGGGTGCGGCAGAAAGTCCAGAGTGATTCTCCATTTTGCAGGGTGTTAGCAGGGACCCAGTGAGCTCCTCGCAGCTCCGGCTGCCGATATGGGGCCCTGCACTTCCGGCCACGGGTCCGCGCATGTAAGTGCCGCCCCCTGCGGCGGCGGCCCCGCGCAACATGGCAGACCCACACCGCGGTCCGGCCCCAACAATATAGGCCCCCGCCCCCGAGACCGGCCGCGCCCGCCGATCGGTGGCCCCCGATCCCGATCCTGGAGGCCCCCCCCCACCCCCGGTGACGGATCCCCCTGCCGCCCCACCAGGGGCGTCTGCGGACTCGGGTGAAACCATGAGTGAACCATGCCGGTGAGAACTCGGCCAGTTGTCAGCAGAGAATCACCGCGGGGGCCTCTTTCAATGGCCCCCAACCGGCACCACGTTGACCATGCGCGTGCGATTGGCGCGATTCTCCGGTCCCCGGAAAATCCCGAGGGTAGGGTCCGACCCGATCTCGGATCTGTCTCCCATTCTCTGCCCCCACGCTGAGTGCGATTGCGGCGCGGATGCTCGGAGAATACCGGCACTAATCTCTCTCTCCGGGCGAAATTCTCCGTTATCGGCGGAAAGTCCGCCGATCGGCGCAAAAAACGGCGCAAATCCGACTTGCGTCACGTCGGAAAAATGGGTCGGAAGTCTCCGGCCCGAAAGGGGCTAGCAGCGACGTAACGGGATCCGCGCTTGCGCAGTGGTTGCACGGCGTGACGGTTCATAAGGCCGCGCTGCTCCCCCCCACCCGACCGGAACACCAGACCGGAACACCCGACTGGATGGCTGGCCGCCGCTCAGCCCCGAGGTTCGAGTCACGGGATGTGGAGGCACTCCTGGACGCGGTGGAGCAGAGGAGGGATGCCCTGTATCCAGGGCACGGCCGCAGAGTTGCCCCACGCCACAGCCGGCGTCTGTGGAGGGAAGTGGCAGAGGCCATCACCGCTGCGGCCCTGACACCACGGACAGGCACCCAGTGCCACAAGAAGGTGAACGACCTCGTCAGAGCAGGCTGGGTGAGCCTCCCCAGATCCCCCCTCCCCCATATCCCCCCTCCCCCATATCCCCCCTCCCCCATATCCCCCCTCCCCCATATCCCCCTCCCCCATATCCCCCATATCCCCCCTCCCCCATATCCCCCCTCCCCATATCCCCCCTCCCCCATATCCCCCCTCCCCTATATCCCCCCTCCCCCATATCCCCCCTCCCCTATATCCCCCCTCCCCCATATCCCACATATCCCCCCTCCCCCATATCCCCCATATCCCCCCTCCCCCATATCCCCCATATCCCCCCTCCCCATATCCCCCCTCCCCCATATCCCCCCTTCCCACATATCCCCCTCCCCATATCACCCCTCCCCCATATCCCCCCTCCCCCATATCCCCCATATCCCCCTCCCCACATCCCCCATATCCCCCTCCCCCATATCCCCCTCCCCCATATCCCCCCTCCCCATATCCCCCCTCCCCCATATCCCCCCACCCCCATAGCCCCCATATCCCCCCTCCCCATATCCCCCATATCCCCCCTCCCCCATATCCCCCTCCCCCATATCCCCCCTTCCCCCATATCCCCCCTTCCCCATATCCCCCCTCCCCCATATCCCCCATATCCCCAAGTGAATCCAGCCCTAACCTCAACCTCTGCAATGCACGCGCAACCGATGGCGTGCATTCATATACCTGCCTAACAGTGTTGCCTTTTACCCCTGCCACCGCCCCCCCCCCCCTACAGGATAAGCGCGCACACAACAATAGGGAGCATGTGAGGACTGGAGGAGGCCCCGCTGATGAGAGGCCACTGACCGAACACCAGGAAAGGGCCCTGGAACTGGCTGGTGGACCTGACGACCGGGAGGTTGCTGATGCAGAGGTCGGGGGCGTACTAGCAAGTGAGCCACCGACAGCCCGTCCCCATATCCCCCCTCCCCTATATCCCCCTCCCCCATATCACCTGATCACTGCCTGATGTCTAACCATGCATGCTTCATTGTGTATCGCAGGACCAAACGTCCAGGCACCCATCCCCGCAGATGCAGACCGCCCGCAGGATGCCCCTCGGAGGCCACGGGAGACGGAGAGACATGGACCCTCCAGCATGCGACGCCCGCAGGATGCCCCTCGCACACCACGGGAGACAGAGAGACACGGACCCTCCAGCATGCGACGCCCGCAGGAGGCCCCTCGCACACCACGGGAGACGGAGAGACACGGACCCTCCAGCATGCGACGCCCGCAGGATGCCCCTCGCACACCACGGGACACGGAGAGACGCGGAACCTCCAGCATGCGACGCCCGCAGGATGCCCCTCGCACACCATGGGACACGGAAAGACATGGACCCTCCAGCACGCGACGCCCGCAGGATGCCCCTCGCACACCACGGAACACAGAGAGACCTGGAGCAACAGGGAGACGACACCCCCGTCACGTGCGGGAGCGACCACCCAGCGACGAGGGGGGCAGCCACAGGCCCCCGTCACATCGGAGCCAGGACACCACTACCCGGGACACCACTACCCGGGACAGCACTGCCCAGGACACCCCTACCCGGGACAGCACTACCCAGGAAGACGAAATACCGGACAGTGACTCAGAGTGGATGGGTGGAGACGAACCCCCACCCCAAAGTGCCATGGACTCAGAGTGGGACGAAGAGCACGACACAACGCCACTGCTGTTACCAACACCCTCCACCATCGCAGAAACACTCACCTCGGTTGGGCACTTTAGTGATGAGGCGTCTGCTACACTCACTGGTGCGCACAACACAGCCTTCCCGGTACAGCAGGTGGAGGTAGGAGCAGCAGAGGGGCCGGGCGGTCGGAGGGCAGCCCAGCCCAAGCGAACATCTGCCGCCCAGATGGATCCCGGGTTCCTGGAGTTACCACACCCACACATAGATCCGATGCAACCACCGACCCGGAGACGAGCGAAGAGGGTGACGGGCGGCTTGCGGCGGCTGCAGTCGCAGGTGGAGGAGTCCACCCGCGTCCAGGAGCTGGGAGTGGTGCCGGTCATGCGTGCCACCCAGGCCGACACCGCACGGGTGGCGTCCGCGGTGGAGGCAATGGGTGCGACGGTGTCAGACATGGGGAACGGTTTGCGAGGCCTGGGGCTTTCCGTGCAGGCGGCGTCTGTGGCCCAGGACATGGCTGCCCTCTCACAGGAGGCCATGAGCCAGTGCCAGCGCCAGATGGCAGAGGCGCTCAACGCCATAGCCCAGTCTCTGCAGGCCATGGCCCAGTCTCAGCAGGCCATGGGACAGTCTCAGCAGGCCATGGCCCAGTCTCTGCAGGCCATCGCTGAGGGCATCGGCGCCAGTGGCCATGTGCGAGCCGGCGTCGCACTGTCACAGACAGGGTTTGCCAACCCCCTGGGCTCCATGGCTGCAAACCCTGTCGATACCAGCACGGGCCTCCAGGACTGGCAGCGCCAGATGTCGGGGGGGGCGTCGGATGGCCAGTCCGTTCACATCCCCCACCCATGTAGAGGCCTGGGGGCCATCGGGCACCCCGAGGGAGGAGGAGGTGGTGTGGTCCGTCCCGGCTCCCCCTGTAGGGGAGGTCCCGGTACACCGCGACACCTCGGACTCCCTCCCTTCCGTCCCAGGTGCATCGGGTGGGCAACGGGCAGGACCGGCTGGCAGCTCGCCATCCCAGTCGCCCGGGCTGCAGCCTGGCCCATCTAGGCCAGGACGCCCCAGGAAAAGGCCGCCAAAGAGATCCAGTGTCAGAGGGCAGGAATCACAGGAGTCCACCTCCAGTTCTGCTGTACCGTCTGGGGAACCACGTAGACGTAGTCAAAGGGCCCGTAAGGCCAAACAATTAGACACTGAGTAAGTTGGCACGGGTGCAGGGCACAGATGAGTTTTAGGGGCTAGGGCACGTGCATGAACTCGTTTGGTTATAAAAGTCAATGTTACACCTACAGAAGCTGCCTTTGTGCTCTGTCCAAAGCGTGCGGGGGTGTCATGTACGTTGAGCGCAAGTGTGTGTGTGAGGGGTGGTCTTACCTCAGCCCCAGGTGAGTCTGCCCCCTTCCCCCTGGGCCGCCATCAACATCCCGCGGGCAGAGGACGGGACCGTGCGCCGCAGTGTCACAGCCGCATGCAGGGATGGTCCGGGTGGATGGTGGTACTGTGGCCATGGGTCAGATATAGTCCAACGATGTGGAGCCAGGAGCTCACTGCAGGGCGGGTTGTCATCATCCTCCATGGCCTGCAATAGACACGCGTCCACCCGCAACTGTGTGAGCCCGGCCCGTTGTGCCGCAGGTGGATCGGCAATGGGTGGGGTGGTGTGCATGCGGGTGGGGTGGGTGGGGTTGGGGAGGGGGTGAGGGTGCTGGGTGGGTGGATGGGTGGGGGGTGTGTGTGGTCGGCTGTTGCCATGGTGTGCGGTCTGTTGCCATACTACCCGATTCCCACGCCCATCTAGTCAGTGAAGCGGGCGGCAATCAGTCTGTCCTGTGCCCGCTGGGCCAGCCGGTAACGGTGGACAGCCACCCGCCTGTGTCTACCCCGTCTGCCCTGACCATTACCCCCATCCCCCTCATCTGGGGAGGACTGCGCCTCTTCCTGCTGCTCCTCCACTCCGCCCTCCTCTACCTGCGGCACATCGCCCCTCTGCTGGGCTATGTTGTGCAGGACGCAGCACACCACAATGATGCGGCCGACCCTATCTGACCGATACTGGAGGGCGCCCCCAGAGAGGTCCAGGCACCTGAAACGCATCTTCAGCACGCCGAAGCACCTCTCTATCACTCCCCTTGTCGCTACATGGGCATCATTGTAGCAGTTCTCCGCCTCATTGCGTGGCCTCCGTATAGGCGTCATCAGCCACGATCGCAATGGGTAGCCCCTGTCGCCCAGCAACCAGCCCCTCAGCCGGGGATGGCGTCCCTCGTACATGCCGGGGATGGATGACCGCGACAACACGTATGAGTCGTGTACACTGCCTGGGTAACGGGCGCAGACGTGCAGGATCATCATGCGGTGGTCGCAGACCACCTGTATGTTCATCGAATAGGTCCCCTTCCTATTGGTGAACACGGCCCTGTTATCTGCAGGTGGCCGGACGGCGACGTGCATCCCATCAATCGCGCCCTGGACCATGGGGAACCCGGCCACGGCAGAGAAGCCCACGGCCCGGGCATCTTGGCTGGCCCGGTCCACAGGGAAGCGGATGTAGCGGTGCGCCATGGCATATAGGGCATCTGTCACTGCCCGGATGCACCGATGCACCGATGTCTGCGATATGCCGGACAGGTCCCCACTCGGTGCCTGGAATGACCCCGTTGCATAAAAGTTCAGGGCCACCGTAACCTTGACGGACATGGGGAGAGGGTGTCCCCCGCCAGTGCCACGCAGTGACAGGTGTGCCAGCAGATGGCAGATGTGTGCCACGGTTTCCCGCCTCATCCGGAGTCTCCTCCTGCATTCCCGGTCCGTGAGGTCCTGGTATGACTGCCGGGGCCGGTACACACGGGGCGCCCTCGGGTGCCTCCGTTGCCGTGGGGCCGCGACGTCCTCCTCCCCCTCCTCGTCCTGTCGGTCAGGTGTCCCTCCAGCCTGGGCGGCTGCCGCCTGTCCCTCTGCGGCAGCCTGCGCCGCTTCTCTGGCATGCTCCTCCTCCTCCTCCTCCTCATCCAGGGCAACATAGACAATAGCGGCTGCCGCCATGGCGGCCAACATCGCTGGATGATCGGAAAACATGACGGCCTGGTGGGGGGGAGGGGAACGACGACATGTCATCATTGCCCATATCCCCTCCTCCCCCCAGCCAGGTGGCATGGACCGCATGGGTCCAACTGTTGGAGGCTGGCACCTGGCCAGGTGGACCAACTCACTTGCCCTCGCATCCCTCGCAACTGTGCCACCGTGCCGCCCTATGTTTCAGCCTTGGCTGCATCAATCACATATGTGCAGGCTCGGCACACATCAAGCAACCCAGCAGGTTAGCTCCGCGGGTTTTGAGAGCTCCGAGAATGCTGCCTGCTCAGCGTTTACAGCCATGGCATTGCGTGTCCTGCTGTGAAGTATGAGGAAGATGCAAAGAAGCTGCAAGGGGAGTTAGACAAGGTAAGTGAGTCTTCACGATAGATGGAGCACAAAAGTCAAAAGTGTGAGGGTCTCCACTCTGGTCTGAGGAATAACAGACAAGCACCTTTCCTACCTGGTAAAATAGTGAGAAGACTGGACAGGCAAACAGACCTGACTGTTCTTTTTCAAAAGGAACTGTGAGCTAACATGCAGGTGCACCCCAACAAGCAAGGAGGCAGCTGGCATGATGCAAGAGAAATAGATTGTAGGATTAAAGAGGTATGGCAGCATTTGAATTCAAACTTGGTGAGAGCTCACTTGGGGCTCACTTTGTTTGTCTCCTTACCTAGGGAAGGATTCGACCTTTGTCAGAATCTTCCCTGTTTATTTGTAACGTTCTTGCCAGGGCACTGTGGGCGGAATTCTCCGACCCTGGGCCGGGTCGGAGAATCGGCGGGGGAGGGGGGGGGGGGCATGATTCACACAACGCCGGTCCACCGATCCTCCGGTGACTGGAGAATTGGTGCCATTGGCGTCGGCATGGTTGGCACGGCAGCAGCCGGGGGCCGCTCTACACGGACCCCTGCCGATTCTCTGCGCGGGAAGGGCCAGTGGCCGCCTAGATAGGCCGGGTCCTGCCGGTGCCATTCACATGTGGTCCTATCCGGCTAGACCTCGGCGTACATCCTGTGGGGGAGGCCTGGTGGGGGAGAGGGAGGATCCGACCCCGGGGGGGCCTCCACCATGGCCTGGCCCGCAATCGGGGCCTACCAATCGGTGGGCCGGCCTCTCCTGGTGAGCGCCTCCTTTACTCCGCGCCGGCCCCTGTAGCTCTCCGCCATGTTGCGTCGGGGCCGGCGTGGCGAAGGCAAGTAGCACGCATGCGCTCGTTCGCGCAGGTCTCAGCACGCATGCGCAGACCTGCGGCGCCCTTTGACGCCGGTATAGGCAGCTGGAGCTGCGTGAGTTGCTCCAGTGCCATGCTGGCCCCCTGTAGGGCACAGGTTCGCTGCTCCTGGGGGCCCGTTGACGCCGTCGTAAAACGCGGCGGCGTTTAAGACGGCTTCAACACTCAGCGTCAGGATCAGAGAATCCCGTCCTGTATTCTCAGGCTTTGTGTTTGGGAAAAAGAGGAAGCAGACCCTTTGGCAACAATTGGAGGAACCAGTTTGTGAGAGAATCAGTTTGATTGGTTAACTGGCAACCAAGGGTTGGCCAGGGACAGTGTTCCGCCTGACAACAATCAGTGATTGGTTCCTGCTGCGTGACGTTTCTGAGAAAATGTTGTGATGAATATCACATTGATGCCAGAGTCAGATAAAATATAAAGCTTTTGAAAGAATCAAACTCATGACCACCAGGTAATTCTGGCGCACAGTGTGTATGACACAAGTAAAATCAATATAATATATGTGTCTTTCAGAATCCTGAACGTGCATTGGGATAAAAACATAACAAATAGAATTATGAATAAGACTTAAATATTTCAAACTACCCCAAACAACAAATGTAACAAAGAGAATAAATTGTACTCCAGGATATTGAATTGATAAACATAAAATTCTTCCTAACATCATGAGTAAAATTTTAAGCGAGAGACACAGAGATAACAAGTTGCTCGAACCCATTAGTCTGGCCATATTTCAAGATGTATTGACACCAGCGCCCCAATTAAACACAGATATAACATGTCCTGTAAAAAAATAGTGGCAAACCTAAACCTGGAAATAACCATCTTTTAAAATGCTTATTAAAAGATTAGTTCCTTTAAGGTTAAAAAGGTACCAAGCTGTCACCAACCTTAACAGAAAGATGTAGGAATCTACGGGTATATATAGCTGTCTCTAAGACAGGCTGCTTCAGAAAAAATGTAAGAGAAAAGAGGGCAGCACGGTGCACAGTGGGTCAGCCCTCAACCTCATGGCGCCGAGATCCCAGGTTAAATCCCGGCTATGGGTCACTGTCCATGTGGAGTTTGCATATTCTCCCCGTGTTTGCGTGGGTTTCGCTCCCACAACCCAAAGATGTGCAAGCTAGGTGGATTGGCCATGTTAAATTGCCCCTTAATTGGAAAAAATGAGTTGGGTACTCTAAATTAATTTTTAAAAAGGTAAGAGTAAAGCCAGATTCGACAGAATGTCCTGCAAAGAGTGCTGTCACTGTTCTGGTCCCTGCCTGTTTTGTCAAACAAGTCTCTTGTGACTTTTGTGAGTGTGTTTTTATTACACTGAAAAAAAAATTTGTAATACGAGATACTTTTGCATATCCATGTCTAAGTATATTTTTCTCTCAATAATGACAAACAATCCGCCGAGGGCCCAAGTTCAATACAGGTCCTGGGTCGCTGTCCGTGTGGAGTTTGCCCATTCTCCCCATGTCTGCGTGGGTCTCGTCGCCACAACCCAAAGATGGGCAGGGTAGGTGGATTGGCCACGCTAAATTGCCCTGAATTGGAAAAAAATAATTGGGTGCTCTAAATTTTTTTTTTTTAAAGTAATGACAAACTGTTATCAGACTTACATTTTGTAGTCTCTGTAGCAGTTTTATATTTTAAAAGGTTTGTAATAAAACCCCACTAAAATGTAACTGCAGATGTGTTACAGTGAATCAGTCTAAAATGCCTAGTGCCTTGTTAGATTTTCCTAAGTGACGAGGATCCACGCTGAAAAAGTAACAATTTAGTTTGAGAGACTCTCCTGGGGGAATCTCCAACCAGAATGTAACTGAAAGCTGTTTTATTAATTTCAAAGCTGGAAGAATAATCTTCCTCCAGTGAGGGCTGTTCTGTTTTGTATAGGAAGGTGACTTTCCCTCTTCAGGTGGCTTAGTCAGAAGCAGTCCAGTAAGATTCATCATCCAGGTCAGAAATGCTATATCATTCACAACTTTCCAGAAGTGATCAGACCTCAGAAGTGAAGGGAGGGTGTTTTTCTCTCTCTGCTGCCTGCTGCCTGTAGGTGGGAGCTGAAGATCTTTTCAGTGTATCAAAACCAACAGTTCGTTGCCCTTCAGGGGGGCTGAAGTAAAACAACTGCTGCAGGATCCTCCGCCCCGCTCGCAGCACACCCATGCCCGCCCATTTCCCGACACGTGGGGTGGCTGTGGTGATACACCACTGTTCTTCCCTACCATTGTACATAGTATATAATAGTTGTGTGTAACGTGGCCCTGTAATACTGTGTATTGTACTGTAGCTCTGCAGAGGTTCGGTCACTGGTAGGTAACCCGACCTGGCCACGGAGAGCTCCGCCTTAGCCACTCCCCCGGGAGTTACGTATAAGAACCCTCTTCTGGGACCGGCCCCATTCTGTCTCGGGTTGTCTGTGTCGGGTAAGCCTCCCATGTAGTATATTAAAGCCTGAGTTAAAGTCTCACATGTCTTTGTGGTTCTTGACGCTTAGTGCATCAATGGCCCACAATAGGAAACCCATTTGCCAGCTGCGGGAACGGAGAATCCTGCTGCCGGCGGGGGCACACCGTGGCAGGAAATGGGACAGGCAGGACGGAGAATCCTGCCCCTGATCTATTGCTTTGAAAGCAGTGTTTCTAGCATATCCTTTGCTGTGAACCTGAACTGAAGCTGAGTCTGCAGGGAAGGAGGACAACCTCACCTGAGAAGATCACATCAAGCCTGGGGCGAAGGGAAGGACCAAATCGGAAGCCTGAACTATTGACTGGGAGTCAGCCTTGTGAATCAAAGACCCCTATCCTTTTATTTTCGTTATATTTTCTTTCCTTTCCAAATCCCTTTCTCCTCTGTGTGAACAAAGAACAAAGAACGGTTCAGCAGAGGAACAGGCCCTTCGGCCCTCCAAGCCTGTGCCGATCGTGATGCCTGTCCAAAGTAAAACCTTCTGCACTCGCTGGGTCCATATCCCTCTATTCCCATCTTATTCATGTATTTATCAATATGCCTCTTAAACGTGGTTGTCGTACCTGTATCCACCACCTTCCCGGCAGCGAGTTCCAGGCACTCACCATCCTCTGTGTAAAAACCCTCCCTTGTACATCTCCTCTAAACTTTCCCCCTTGCACCTTAAACCTATGTCCCCTAGTAATTGACATTTCCACCTTGGGGAAAAGCTTCTGACGATCCACTCTGTCCATGCCACTTATGATCTTGTGAACTGGTTTGTCTGTCTGTGTGTGTGTGTGGGGGAAGTTAGGAATGGCGAGGGGTGTTGTAAAATGGAAAGCAGATAGCCAGCTATATTTTCTGCCCGTTCAATCAAAAATACTGATCAGAATAAAAGGTTACTTGTGTCTTTGAGCTACAAAGCTGGTGACTGTGGTTTCTTGGACACAACCAAAGACGACAGGCACGATTCTCCGAGGCCGGGAGAATCTCTGGCCGCGCCATTATATCGCGCGACGCCGGTCCGACACTGTCCCGCCATTCCCCCAACCGGCGAGAACGGCCCCGTCGAGTTCTGTTCCGCGCCAGCCAGAGAATCGCCCGAGACACTCACAACGGCGATTCTCCGGTACCCCCGCTGTTCTCCGGCCCGGATGTGCCGAGCGAACGCTCCGACACAACAGGTTCCCGCCGTCCACACCTGGTCGCTGCCGGCGGGAACTGTGTGGGAACGCTGTGGGGTGGGGGGGGGGGGGGAGGCTGTGGGGGGGGGGGGGGGGGGGTCCTTCACTGGGGGGGTCTGGCCCGCGATCGGGGCCCACCAATCGGTGGACCGACCTCTCTAAAGGAGGACCCCCTTTCCTCCACCGCGCCGGAAGATCCATCCGCCATCTTCTTGCGGGCGGCCTCGGGGAGGACGGCAACCACGCATGCATGGGTTTGCCTGCGCGGGTGACTTCATTTACGCGACGCCGGCCACATGATTTACGCGACGCCGCTTTTTACATGGCGTCAAGGCCCAGCGGGTGTAAAATACGCGACCCCGCTCCTGTCCCCCTGGGGGCCGGAGAATAGGGGGCTGGGAGCGGGCTCCGACGCCGGAGTGTAGCACTCCGGTTTTCACTCCGGCATCGGGACTTTGTCTCCCTTTGGGAGAATCGCGCCCTTTGGATATTTAAATAAATCTAATTTCACTGGTGTTGCGATTCCAGGTCAAGTGGGGCTGGAATTGACCACACACTTGCCCAGGGTGCCTTGCCACCTTGTATAAAGCGATTACAACCGAGTTGCACCGGGTTTATTCCAGGGAATAGAGGATTATCCAATGAGGTGAGATTACTGCAGCTCCCGGCATTACTGGGATCCGAATGTGATTGAGCCCATGAGTCAGGAAGTAAACCTGCTGTGTGGGCTTCACCATAGAGAGGAAAACACAACTGAGCATGGTTCCCGTCCATTTGCCTCATGATTTTCAGGGTGTCCCTTTAGATGGACAGTTGTGCTCATCCTGAAATCCACCCACCGGAAAAGACCATCCTCTCACTTTAGGGATTCAAACGTTCAGAGCAATGTATTGTGCAGATGCTTCAAAAAATGGTGCGAGTAACATTCCAGACACTCCACCGCCTTCTACACTCCCCCGTCACCCTCAAACTTCCTCCCATCACCCTTGATCCGCCCAATATAAACAATCCCTCTGCTCTCTGCCACCCTTTAACCTCCCCCTGTTTGTCACATGCCTGTAACCATTACTCTCCAAATACCTTGTTTCCCTTCTGAGACAACACTCATTACCGTTCCCCTGCTCATCCAGATCCCTCCCATTGACCAAGCCACCTGTTTCATCCATTCCTGCAACTCCCCTACGCATTAAACCATAAGCTACCCGATCAGTACCTTGGACCTGCCACCCTATCCTGCATCCCATTCTCCTGCTCCGTGACTGTGACTGTTCTCTCTGCTGCCCAGTACCCTCAGTCCAACCCCCAGGACCCCACCATGGACAGCATCGACCCTTTCGGACAATCTCTCTACCACCCGACCCCCGCCAGAAATCAATCCCCTCTGTAATCCAAATACAGGATCTCCAGCCCGCGCAAGCAAGGCCTTTCCATCCATCCCACACCCGTGCACCCTTTCATTTCCTCACTGCGTCCCTTCCTGCCCCGGACAGTAGTCCTTCTTTCCCAGACAGCTCCACCCTTCTCTGGTGATCGGCACTCCCCTGTCCAGCCTCAACTCCACCCTTCACTCACCTTCCCCGTCGGTGCTGCCTCCTGTATTCAGCCAGGTTGCAGTTTGGACTACCGACACCCGACCTCGATCAATAGGTTGGCACTTGGTCCCAAGAAGGGCAAAGCAAGTTACAAAATCATGGAAGAAGTCAACTTCACTAAGTGTACTCCACTTGTGTGCAATTGCAAATGTGAAAATTGTAATTTCTGACTGGCGGGGGAATTAATTTGGAGTGGGAAGCTTAATTCTGGCATGCTGGCCGTTTAGTGAGCATGCGTGACTTGCTCATGCAGGCAAACGGGATGCCCGACACTGTTCGTCAGGTAATTCAACCCACCTTTAAAGTCCCGAGAGTAGAATTGCAAAGGTTCACCCCACTGTCGGGGAAACAGATTTTTGGCTTTTTGCCAAATTAAATGCACCCGTCTGCCAAGCTTCCTGCTGCTGGCAGATCTGGAAGATTCTGACCTGGATAATCTGAGAAGTTGTGAAGATGTGAGACACAAAGAGGCAAAGAAAAGGAGGAACAAAGAAATAGCTCTTCGTGCAGGTCATCTGTACTATCTGACCTTGGACAGTGCTTGCTGTATAACCAGCATGTTATATTCTGTAATAAATTCAGATTAAACTCAAAATATCCACAATATCGGGTGAAGTTGATCCTGATTAGTTGATGAAATAATCAATTACAACAAGATATTGTGCTTAAATTAAAATGTCAACCAATTGGTGAGCTTAAAATCTTAATAAAGGAACTGTCATACGGTTGACAAAGTAAGTCAACTCTGGGGCAGCACGGCGGCACAGTGGTTAGCACTGCAGTCTCACGGCGCCGAGGTCCCAGGTTCAATTCTGGGTCACTGTCCGTGTGCGTTTGCACATTCTCCCCGTGTTTGCGTGGGTTTCACTCCCACAACCCAAAGATGTGCAGGGTAGGTGGACTGAACATGCTAAATTGCCCCTTAATTGGAACAAATGAATTGGGTACTCTAAAATTAAAAAAAAAGTAAGTCAACTCCCAACCAATGGATCAGGTCAGAACTCTGAGTCATACATTGAAACATATATAGAAAATAGAAGCAGGAGGAGGCCATTCGGCCCTTCGAGCCTGCTCTGCCATTCATTAGGATGATGGCAGATCATCAAGTTCAATACCCTAATCCTATCCCCCCCCATACCCCTTGATCCCTTTAGCCCCAAGAACTATATCTAATTCCATCTTGAAATGAAACAACGTTTTGACCTCAACGACTTTCTGTGGTAGTGAATTCCACAGATTCACCCCTCTCTGGGTGAAGAAATTTCTCCTCACCTCAGTCCTAAAAGGTTTACCCCTTATCCTCAAATGATGATCCCTAGTTCTGGACTTCCCCACCAGCGGGAACATTCTTTCTGAATCTACCCTGTTTAATCCTGAGGGATTTTATATATTTGGAGTCCTGCCACATTTGGTCATGAATGCTGGTTCGTGAGTAAATAGTTAACGAGAGGAGGTGTCATGAATGACCCTGAATGAGGCAGAGCCCAGCATCTGAACCTTGGCAACCGCCTTCAGCCAGAAATGCTGAGTGAATCCCCACCGTCAGAGAAGCAGGTTTACGGCCAATTTCATAAGCTCCATGTGATATTAAGAAATGGCTGGGTGTACGGAATACGGCAAAGGCCGTACGGGTCCTGACAACAAACCTTGTTGTCGTGCTGAAGCTTGTGCCCCAAAACCAACTGTGTCACGAAGCAAGCTGCTCGATTACAGCTGCAATATTGGCATCTACTTGACAATGGGGAAAACTGCCCAAGTATACCCTGTCCACAACAAGCAGGACAGATCCTATCTGGCCAATTGCCATCCCATCAACCTATCATCAATCATCAGAGAAGTGATGGAAGATGTTGTCAACAGTGCTATCAAGCAGCACTTACTCATCAATATCCTGCTCACCAATCCTCAGTTTGTGTTCTGCCCCGACCCACTTGGCTCCAGACCTCATTACAGCCTTGGTCCAAATATGGATTATAGGGCTGAATTCAAGTGACGAGGTGAGAGTGACTTCCCTTGACATTGAGGCTGCATTTGACTGAGTGGAGTATCAAGAAATCCGAATAAAATTGAAGTAAATAGGAATCGAGAAAGAACCTTCACTGGCTGAAGTCATAACCAGCAAAAAGTCAGTGCGGTATGCAAGCCAGTCTTCACTGCGGCAGTTCCTCATGACAATGTCCTAAACCCAGTATCTTCAGCTGCTTTTCAATGACATTCCTTCCACCAATCGGTCAGAAATGGTGACGGGATCTGATGATCGCACAGTGTTCAGTTCCATTTGCAATCCTTAATTAATGAAGCAGTCCATGCCTGCCCATGCAAGAAAATCTGGAAAATGACAATAACATTTGCATGATGTAAGTGCCAAGCAATGGCTATCCCTAAAATTAGAGTCTAACTGCTTTCCATTGATATTGGATGACATTACCATCATTGGATCCCCCAATAATTAACATGCTGGGAGATTATCATCGATCAGAACTTAATTCAGCCCGTCACCTAAATACTGTACTTAAACAGCAAATCTATGGCCGGGTATTTTGTGATGAAAGCTCACCTGTTGACTCCTCCAAAAGCCTGTTCACCGTCTACATGGCATAGTTCAGGAGTGCGGTGTCTAATACCTGGACAACTGGAAGTGTGCAGCTGCAGCAACTCTCAAGAAAATCGCACACAATCCAGGACAAAGCAGGACTTGATCAGCACGCCACCCAGCATCTTAACCATGAATTCCTTCCATCACCAGTACACTGTGGCTACAGTGTATAACAATACAACAAATGGACTGCAGCAGCTCGCCAAGGTTTTTCAGTGGCATATCCTGAATCTTTGACCTCTGTGAACACAGTCAACAGGCACCTGGGAACACCACAAGCAGCAGGTTGCCCTCAAAGTCACAAACCATCTTGACTTGTAACTATATCGCCAGTCCATCGATGTTGCTGGGTCAAAAGCCTGGAACCCACTCCGAATAGCAGTGCAGGAGTCTTCATCACACAGCGCCTTAAAAATGTGACTCACCATCTCCTTCTCAAGGACAATTTGGAATGGACAAGAAATGACGGCCTTGTCAGTGATGCCCACATCCCTTGAATAAATGTATTTTTAACAAAGCTCACTTTGAGATGATAACGGGGTATCAATTGGTGCTGTTGTTAAAGGATGGTCACGACTGGGAGTTAAACATCCAAGGATATCAAACTATTCGGAAGGACAGAGTGGATGGTAAGGGAAGTGGTGTAGCTCTGTTATTTAAGGATGACATCCGGGCAATAGTAAGGGATGACATTGGTGCTATGGAGGATAAGGTTGAATCCGTTTGGGTGGAAATCACGAATAGGAAGGCGAAAAAGTCACTGGTAGGAGTAGTTTATAGGCCACCAAATAATAACATTATGGTGGGCAGGCAATAAAAAAAGAAATAATGGATGCATGTAGAAATGGTGCAGCAGTTATCATGGGAGATTTTAATCTACATGTCGATTGGTTTAACCAGGTCGGTCAAGGCAGCCTTGAGGAGGAGTTTATAGAATGTATCTGCGATAGTTTCCTAGAACAGTATGTAATGGAACCTAGAAGGGAACAAGCGGTCCTAGATCTGGTCCTGTGTAATGAGACAGGATTGATTAATGATCTCGTAGTTAGGGATCCTCTCGGAAGGAGCGATCACAATATGGTGGAATTTAAAATACCGATGGAGGGTTAGAAGGTAAAATCAAACACTCGTGTTTTGTGCTTAAACAAAGGGGATTACAATGGGATGGGAGAAGAGCTAGCTAAGGTAGACTGGGAGCAAAGACTTTATGGTGAAACAGTTGAGGAACAGTGGAAAACCTTCCAAGCGATTTTTCACAGTGCTGAGCAAAGGTGTATACCAACAAAAAGGAAGGACGGTAGAAAGAGGGAAAATCGACCGTGGGTATCTAAGGAAATAAGGGAGAATATCAAACTGAAGGAAAAAGCATACAAAGTAGCAAAGATTAGTGGGAGACTAGAGGACTGGGAAATCTTTAGGGGGCAACAAAAAGCTATTAAAAAAGATATAAAGAAGAGAATGATAGATTATGAGAGTAAACTTGCTCAGAATATAAAAACAGATAGTAAAAGTTTCTACAAAAATATAAAACAAAAAAGAGTGGCTAAGGTAAATATTGGTCCTTTAGAGGATGAGAAGGGAGATTTAATAATGGGAGATGAAGAAATGGCTGAGGAACTGAACAGGTTTTTTGGGTCGGTCTTCACAGTGGAAGACACAAATAACATGCCAGTGACTGATGAAAATGAGGCAATGACAGGTGAGGACCTTGAGATGATTGTTATCACTAAGGAGGTAGTGATGGGCAAGCTAATGGGGCTAAAGGTAGACAGGTCTCCTGGCCCTGGTGGAATGCATCACAGA
Source organism: Scyliorhinus torazame (assembly GCF_047496885.1). NCBI lineage: Eukaryota > Metazoa > Chordata > Chondrichthyes > Carcharhiniformes > Scyliorhinidae > Scyliorhinus > Scyliorhinus torazame. Next base: position 52,048 of record NW_027308728.1, on the reverse strand, counting down.
GTGCTAAAAGAGATGGCTAGGGAAATTTTAAATGCACTAGTGATAATTTACCAAAATTCACTAGACTCTGGGGTGGTCCCAGCGGATTGGAAATTAGCAAACGTGGCACCACTGTTGAAAAAAGGAGGTAGGCAGAAAGCGGGTAATTATAGGCCAGTTAGCTTAACTTCGGTAGCAGGGAAGATGCTGGAATCTATCATCAAGGAAGAAATAGCGAGGCATCTGGATGGAAATTGTCCCATTGGGCAGACGTAGCATGGGTTCATAAAGGGCAGGTCGTGCCTAACTAATTTAGTGGAATGTTTTGAGGACATTACCAGTGCGGTAGATAACGGGGAACCAATGGATGTGGTTTATCTGGATTTCCAGAAAGCCTTTGACAAGGTGCCACACAAAAGGTTGCTGCATAAGATAAAGATGCATGGCATTAAGGGTAAAGTAGTAGCATCGATCGAGGATTGGTTAATTAATAGAAAGCAAAGAGTGGGGATTAATGGGTGTTTCTCTGGTTGGCAATCAGTAGCTAGTGGTGTCCCTCAGGAATCAGTGTTGGGCCCACAATTGTTCACAATTTACATAGATGATTTGGAGTTGGGGACCAAAGGCTATGTGTCCAAGTTTGCAGACGACACTAAGATGAGTGGTAAAGCAAAAAGTGCAGAGGATACTGGAAGTCTGTAGAGGGATTTGGCTAGGTTAAGTGAATGGGCTAGGGTCTGGCAGATGGAATACAATGTTGACAAATGTGAGGTTATCCATTTTGGTAGGAATAACAAGCAAAAGGGATTATTATCTAAATGATAAAATATTAAAACATGCTGCTGTGCAGAGAGACCTGGGGGTGCTAGTGCATGAGTCGCAAAAAGTTGGTTTACAGGTGCAACAGATGATTAAGAAGGCGAATGGAATTTTATCCTTCATTGCTAGAGGGATGGAGTTTAAGACTCGGGAGGTTATGCTGCAATTGTATAAGGTGTTAGTGAGGCCACACCTGGAGTATTGTGTTCAGTTTTGGTCTCCTTACCTGAGAAAGGACGTACTGGCACTGGAGGGTGTGCAGAGGAGATTCACTAGGTTAATCCCAGAGCTGAAGGGAATGGATTACGAGGAGAGGTTGAGTAGACTGGGACTGTACTCGTTGGAATTTGGAAGGATGAGGGGGAATCTTATAGAATCATATAAAATTATGAAGGGAATAGATAGGATAGATGCGGGCAGGTTGTTTCCACTGGCGGGTGAAAGCAGAACTAGGAGGCATAGCCTCAAAATAAGGGGAAGTAGATTTAGGACTGAGTTTAGGAGGAACTTCTTCACCCAAAGGGTTGTGAATTTATGGAATTCCCTGCCCAGCGATGCAGTTGAGGCTCCTTTATTAAATGTTTTTAAGATAAAGATAGATAGTTTTTTGAAGAATAAAGGGATTAAGGGTTATGGTGTTCGGGCCGGAAAGTGGAGCTGAGTCAAGAAAAGATCAGCCATGATCTCATTGAATGGCGGAGCAGGCTCGAGGGGCCAGATGGCCTACTCCTGCTCCTAGTTCTTATGTTCTATGTTCTAATGTAATCAGACAACAAAATGGCTCCCTATGCCTGTCATTCCTGACACTCGCTGTAGGTTTGCACATGGAAACAGCAGGCAGTTAAAATTCAGCAGAGTATTAATTTTAGATCATCGGATAAAACACTTATGGAACATTCCCATTTGTGTCATTTTAACAATTTCCTCAACCTGCTTAAATTAAATGACACAACCGCTTTGTTGGGCTGGTCATGTGGGAATTTTACATATGTGCTAACTAAAAATAGCATCACCTCCCACAAGTGACCAGAGTCGGCTCAACTGTGAAGTCTCCATGGTCAAACAGTGTTACATTAATGTCTTTTTATAATCTAGCTCAGAGTACCGCTCTCTCGATTTTACTTTCAAATTGCATAACTGTTTTCGCGACGAAATGTGTCAGGCAGAATGGCTGTTACAGATTGCCTGCTGGCCGTGTGCTTCATTGTTGTTTCAACTTGAACCATCGGCCACACAAAGTGCGTATGAGATGGATGCAATTGGCGGGAATCTCCGATCCCCCGCCGGGTCGGAGAATCGCCGGGGGACGGTGTGAATCCCGCCCACGCCAGCCACCGAATTCGCCAGCACCGGAGATTTGGCAGGGCCGGGAATTGTGCCGTGCCGGTCGGCGGGCCCCCCCCCCCCGGCGATTCTCCGGCCCGCGATGGGCCAAAGTCCCTCCCGCTGCTTCTATGCCAGTCCCGCTGGCGTAATTTGAACCAGGTCCCTTACTGGCGGGACCTGGCGGTGCGGGCGGGTTCCGTGGTCCTGGGGGGGGCACGGGGCGATCTGGCCCCGGGGGGTGCCCCCACAGTGGCCTGGCCCGCGATTGGGGCCCACCGATCCGCGGGCGGGCCTATGCCGTGGGGGCACTCTTTTCCCTCCGCTTCGGCCACAGTCTTCACCATGGCCCACGCGGAAGAGACACCCCCCCCCTGCGCATGCGCAGGGATGACGTCAGCAGCCCGGCGCAGTCCTTTCGGCCCCGGCTGGCGCCAAAGGCCTTCCACGCCAGTCGGCGCGCCAACTGGCGTGCGCCTAGCCCCTCACAGTGAGGGCTTGGCCCCTAAAGGTGCACCTTTGGGGCGGCCCGACGCCAGAGTGGTTCACGTCACTCCATCCCGCCGGGACCCCCCGCCCAGCCAGGTAGGGGAGAATCCCGGCCCTGATCTCGATCAACAGGTTGACATTTGGTCCCAAGAAGGGCAAACTGGAGGCTTTTCACTTCTCGGTCATGGAAGACGTCAACTTCACCCAGTGTACTCCACGTATATGCAATCGGAAATGTGAACATTGTAATTTCTGACTGGCGGTGATAGCTTAATTATGGTACGCTGGCTGTTTAATGTTAATGCTTGACTGGCTCATACAGACAAAAGGGATGCCCGACACTGTTTGTCAGCTAATTCAACGCACCTTTAAAGTCCCGAGAATAGAATTGCAACCCACTGTCGGGGAGCAGAATTTTGGCTTCATGCCAAATTGAATGCACCCGTCTGCCAAGCTTCGTACTGCTGGCAGACCTGGAAGGTTCTGACCTGGATAATTTACGGAAGTCGAGAAGATGTGAGACACAAAGAGAAAAAGAAACGGAGGAATACAGAAAGAGCTGTTCATGCAGGTCAGCTGTACTGTCTCACCTTGGTTAGTACTTGCTGGATAACTAGCATGTTGTATTCTGCCAATTAATTCTCAAATTCCATAATTACCTTGAAGTGTAAAAAATTGACAATATATGGAGAAAATATCAAACACTAGATCTTTTCAAATTGTAACGTAGTGGGCTTCATGGTTTTATGAGCATGCTCAATGGACCAACTGATCTTTTTAATTCTTCAATTGCATTTTGGCAAATTTGGTCAATAATTCATTACTTGTCAAAACCAAAGTAATGTCCTGTTAAATGGAAATTTCAGCAATCAACAAACTCAATCAACTTTTATCTTCTCTCACTATCAGAGTACAGTATTAGTGAGTACAGTTCCAACAACAAAGGGACTGTGGTGGTTCAAGAAGGCAGCTCACCACCACCTTCTCAGGGGCAATTAGGGATGGATAATAAATGCTGGCCCAGCCAGCGACACCCCACATCCCATAAATAAATGCAAAAAATATTCATCCAGCCATCTAATATTCAAGAACTTTGAATGCACAAGTTAGATTAGGGTATGAGAAAGAAGAAATTAAGAAGTCCAGGACACAATTATTAGGAAGACTTTCTTACAAATTATGCCTCACCAGCTGGAGTGTGGAGTGTGGCGACGAAGGGATTTTCACATTAACTTCATTGCAGTGTTAATGTAAGCCTACTTGTGACAATAATAAAGATTATTACTCTTATAAATTTGGTTTGTGGGGATTATATTTTTGCATTGTAACTGAGGAAACATGAGTAACAGAGGGAAGGTAAAGAATGGAACTGAAGGTAATGGGGTAACTCGGGTTGTGATTGGCCAATTGTCAGAAACGAACGAGCGAGAATTTGCATGTAATTTTCGGATGGCAGGTTGTAACTTGCAGGGAAGCACAAGGATCAATGCCTGGGTCTCAGCTATTTACAAAGTATCCTGGTATCAACAACACCAACTCATGTTTATATGGTGCCTTTAGCACAATGAAACATCCTAAACTGCTTCACAGGAGCATTAAAAACAAAGTTTGGCAACAAGTCACATTAGGTCAGATTACCAAAAGTTGGGTCAAACTGGTATGTTTTAAGGAGTGTTTTAAAGGAGGACTGTGAGGTACAGAGGCAGAGAGGTGTCGTGAGGGCATACCAAAACTTAGTGCCGAGACAACTGAAGGAGCAGCCACCCATGGTGGATCAGTTAAGTTTGGAGGTGTACAAGAGGACAGAATTTGATGAACACAGATATCTTGGAGGGTTGTGGGGCTGGAGGAGATTACAGAGATAGGGATGAATGATGCCCTGGAGGGCTTTGAAAATGAGGATAAGAATGTTAAAATCAAGTCATTGATTGATCAGGAGCCGGTGGAGGACTGCGAGCATGGGGTTGTTAGGGGAATGGGACTTGATGCGAGCTAAGACACGGACAGCAGAGTTTTGAATGACCTCAAGTTTTCAGACAGTAAAATATGGGAGACCAGCCAGGAGAACGTTGGAATAATCAAACCTAGTGGTAGCACAATGATTCGCACTGCTGCCTCACAGCGGTTCAATTCCGGCCTTGGGTGACTCGTTATCTGGAGTTTGCACTTTCTCTCCGTGTCTGCGTGGGTTTCCTCCAGCTGCTTTACTTTCCTCTCACATTCCAAAAATGTGGAAGTTAGGTAGGTTGGCCATGCTATTTTGCCCCTTAGTGTCCAGGGATGTGCAAGTTAGGTGGGGATGGGTGGGGCGTGGGCCTAGGTAGGGTCCTCTTTCAGAGGGTGCGTGCAGACTCAATGGGCCGAATGGCCTCCTTCTGAACTGTTGGAATTCGATGTTCTCTGGATCTAAATGAATGAATCAGGGTTTCAGCAGTAGATTATCTGAAACGGGGCGAAGTCGGATGATGTTCCAGAGGTGGAAATGGGCGGTCTTTGTGAAGGCATGAATAAGGGCGGCACGGTGGCGCAGTGGTTAGCACTGCTGCCTTTCGGCACCGAGGACCCGGGTTCAATCCTGGTCCCGGGTCACTGTCCATGTGGAGTTTTAACATTACCCCCGCGTCTGTGTGGGTCTCACCCCCACAGCCCAAAAGTGTGCAGGATAGGTGGATTGGCCATATCTTTTTATTAAAACTTTAAAAAATATATATTCAAGGCCAAACGGTACAAACACTAATTTTGTGTTGGAGAAACAGAGAACCCTCCCCTCAGTACCAACGTCTGGGAAGGGGGGTAGGATACTCTGATTATTAAAACAGTTCACAACACAAAAACAAACAAAACAGGCACTAAACTTTGTGCTGGAGAGACTAGGTACCCTCGCCTCTGTACCAATAGAAGGGAAAGGAAGGGGGATGGTGGGGAGAGAGGGGAAAGGTGGGTGGTGGAGAAGGACGGAGGTGGGGTGTTGGTGGAGAGGCAGGGGCAATCGGACACTGCCTGAACTATCTACAGGCAGAAAAACAAAAGAACTTTGAATTATGATGTGCCAGATTCTGCGAGACCCCCAGAGGGTGTGAGGGGCAACACAGTGTCAGGCACGAATGAGCCCTGCATCCTGTGGTGATATGCATCACTGTAAATACACAAGAGGTTAATTTAAATACACGTAGACTAGATAGATACTAGAGGGAGCACCAGAGACATGACACACAGACAGTCAACCAATAGGTAAGTAAGATAGGACACGACCAATGGGCATTCACGATACACACAGAGGTGACACTACCACAGGGGGGCATTACACCAACCCATATATAAGGACACAGCACACATGATCTTCCTCTTTCCAGTGGAGACACTCAGTGAGTACAGACACAGGGTTGATTGAACATCACACCCACCACGTGGATTGTAGCAGACTGGTTCGTCAGTGTGAGTGGCTATAGCAGGATTAAGAGGCTCCTCCTGGGGTACATTAAATTGGCCCTCAATTGGAAAAATTAGAAATGAAGCGATGGCATGAATATAAGTTCAAACAATCATCTCAAGATCAAATGCAACACCAAGATTGTGAACAGACTGGTTTAATCTGTTTCTAGAGAGAGGTATCAATTTGGTTGCTGGGAATGGAGTTTGGAGTGAGCACTGAAAATAATGGCTTAATTTCTCCCAGTGTTTAACTAGACTCACGAGAAGAACTTTCTACTGATTGAAAAATGGATGTTGGATAAGCAGTCTGACATTTTAGCAAGAGAGGAGGAGTCGAGAGAGGTACCTCACATTGAATGCAGGATTTCCGGCAGGCTCCCCTCTACACCAGGTATTTCAGTGTGTGCACCCACCTGCTTTCTGCCACAGACAGCTCCAGGGAAGTACTCATCTGAGTCACCTGCAGCAACACCTGTGCGCAATCCCACCATCTGGTGAACTGACACCTGAGCTATTCTTGGCCACTGCGCTGGCTGCAGCCCACTCATACCTCGTGTTGCATCGCATGAAGATCCCATCTCAAATCTATTTTCTATGAGGCGTACTGTGTCAGCATCTGACCTGGCAGCTGTGATTATGGAAATGATCGTCTTCTTGGTATTCCTCCACGACCTGTCCTGGGTGCAACAGTTGGATATGTGAAAAGAAAATCACACAAAGATCAGGTTATGGTGAGGGAGGGGGAGAAAGGAAAATGCACATATTTACATAATCTACAGCTTGTAATTGCAGGAATGGCGGTTTGTTTTCTGGGGAGAGGTTGGAGGGATTAGATTTGTATGGACTAGAGTTTGGAAGAGTAAGGTGCACCTTGACCAAAGTCTTTAAGATCCTGAGGAATATTGGCATGGTGGATGTAGAGAGGATATTTCCTTCTGTGGGAAAATTTTGAACCGGGGTCACTGTTTAAAAATAAAGGGTCGTCCATTTAAGACAGAATCATAGAATTTACGGTGCAGGAGGAGGACATTTACTTCATCGAGTCTGCACCGGCCCTTGGAAAGAGCACCCATTAATCCCATGGCTCCACCCTATCCCCATAACCCAGTAACCTCACCTAACCTTTTGTAGGCTAAGGGGCAATTTAGCATGGCCAATCCGCCTAGCCTGCACATCTTTGGAATGTGGCAGGAAACCAGAGCAGCCGGAGGAAACAGAGATGAGGAAAATTGATTGCTCTCAGGGGGTTGTGAGTATTTGGGGTTCATCCTGAAAAGACAGTAGGGGGGGGGGGCAGAGGCTTTGAATACATATAAGGCAGAGCTGAATAGATTCTTGTTTAAGAAAGGGATGAAAGGTTATCGGGGTTGTCAAGAATGCGAGGTCGAGGTTACAATCAGGTCAACCATGATCTTATTGAATGGCGGGGAAGGCTCGAGGGGCCAAGAAGCATACTTCTGGTCCTAATTCGTATGTTCATATGTAAATTAGAAGAGATTGTGGGCTGAGAGGACAGTGAGATGTGAGCAATTAAATTTAGTCATGAGGATAACTTCATTTTTGATGATTGCTGGGTGGCTGTTGATTCTGGCCCCAGCAGTGGATGTCCAAATATTGACCAGTACTGTCTTCCCCATGGGAGTTAGGACCTGTGGTGGGCCTTCCCCCTCCAGTTACCTCTTGCTGCCTCTGGTTATGCATCATCTTGTCCTGGAAGAGAGATGTTACAACCCCCTGGGCTAGTACATGGTCAATTCCAGCCCCACAGGACCTGGAGTCACAACACAAGTGAATCAACCAATAATTCTTAGAAAAATACCCAAAGTCTTTGACACCTGGCCGCCAAATAATTACAGTCACCAGGTTTGTAAGTTAAAACACAATTACCGTTTATTTATAACAAGAACTACAATGAAATATGCAGCAAATAAAATTGGTTAACTGTGGTCTCATTCCAAATTCCCCACTTTAACTTGCTCCCCACCCTCTACACACACACACAAGACAGACAAGCACAGTGGAGAAGAAAAGGGGTAAACAAAAAAGCAGACGTAAAAGAGAAAAAGAGTCTTTTTTCTCAAATGGATGTTTCCAGCACCTTACTCCTCTTCAAACTTTGCTTTCAGTTCAAGGTTTTTACATAGATTCATGCAGCCCCCTGTTCTTTCAGGAATTCAGCACTCATAGCCTTCATGGAGAGAGAGCGAGAGAGAGAGTGAGACAGAGAGAGAGAGACAGAGAGAGTGAGACAGAGAGAAAGACAGAGGCCTGGTCACTCACAGCCTTTCTGCAGAGGGAGTGAACGCATGTCCTTGTATTTCTGTCTAGGACTCAACCGCACCCATAGGAATCTGAGAAACATCCATTTTGGTAGGAGAACAGCAAAATTGGCTATTTAAATGGTAAAACATTGCAGGATGCTGCTGTGCAGAGGGACCTGGGTGTCATTGTGCATGAATCTCAAAAAGTTGGTTTGCAGGTGCAGCAGGTAATTAAGAAGGCAAATGGAAATTTATCCTTCATTGCTAGAGAGATGGAGTTTAAAAAAGGGAATTTATGTTGCAGCACTCGGGTGCTGGTGAGGCCACACCTGGAGTACTGTATCCAGTTTTGGTCACCTTACTTGAGAAAGGACGTACTGGCATTGGAGTGGGTGCAGAGGAGATTCACTACGTTGATTCTGGAGTTCAGAAGATTGGCTTAGGAGGAGAGACTTAGTGGCCCGCAATTATACTCATTGGAATTTCAAAGAATGAGGGGGATCTTATAGAAACATATAAAATTATGAGGGGAATATATGAGAGAGAAGCAGGGAAGTTGTGTCCACTGGCAGGTGAAGCTAGAACTAGGGGGCATAGCCTCAAAATAAGGGGGAGCAGATTTAGGACTGAGTTGAATAGGAATTTCTTCACCCAAAGAGTTTAAATCTATGGAATTTCCTGCCCAGCGAAGCAGTTAGGGTCACATTGTTGAATGTTTTTAAGGCAAAAATAGATAGATTTTTGAACAGTAAGGGAATTAAGGGTTATGGTGAGCGGGCGGGTAGGTGGAGCTGAGTCCACAAAAAGATCAGCCATGATCTTATTGAATGTTGGAGTAGGCTCGAGGGGCCAGATGGCCTACTCCTGATCCTAGTTCTTATGTTCTTATTCTTATCCACTGGGATAGGATCCAATAACCGCCTGCTACTGGGCAGAGTACGGCCTTTTGGCCAATTCATTGGCCACCAGCCAATAAATCAAACCAAGTCCCACCCCATCTCTCTCTCTCTCTCTGGTGCCGAACAGAAAGAAGCTTCTGTTCAAACTAGCAGAGATTAGCAGAGTGCTCTCTTCTATTTTCTGAATTCCTCATTCTCTCTGCAGCTTGACTTAAAGATACATGTCCATTAATCACACATGGATCAAAAATGAGAATCTTCCACAGTGTTTGCCTCCATTCCAGCTCCTTCAATCAGACTGCCAGTTACACATTGAAAACATGACTGTTTTGGACAGGGGAGAAAGACAAACCTCGGGCGGGATTCTCCCAGTCCGGGGCCAGGCCGGAGAATCCCCGCAACCGGGCCACGCTGCACTGTGGAGCGGAGAGTCGGCGCCGTTGGCGCCGCCGCGTTTGGCGCAGCGGCGGTCACGGGCCGCTGTACACGGCGGGGCCGCAGATGGGCTGAGCGGCCGCTCTAAAAAGGCAGAGTCCCGTCGGCGCCGTCCACACCTGGTTGCAACCAGCAGGAACTCCACGCACAGGGTCGGGGGGGGCGGCCTATTGGGGGGGGGGGGGGGAGGGATCTCCGACCCCGGGGGGGCCTCCGATGGGGCTTGCGATCGGGGCCCACCAATCGACGGGCCGGCCTCTCGCTCCCTGGGCCTATTTTCTCCCACGCCGGTCCCTGAACACCAGCACCATGTTGCATCGGGGCCGGCGCGTTGAGGGAGGCCACCGTGCCTGCGTGGGTTGGCGCTGGTGCGGGCACACAGTTCGCGCCGGGATGGGAGGCTGGAGCAGCGTGAACCGCTATGGCGCCCCCTGTAGCGGCCAGAATCGATACTCCCAGCAGCCTGTTCCGACGGTGTGGACACTCTGCCGCCGAATGGGAGAATCCCACCCCTCATCTTCATTGTTTGCCTCACCATCTATCCATAAGCAGAGGTGTTTTAATTTTTGAAAGGAGCTGTGACGGGCTTCCGCAAACCCTCTGTTTGTGAGATCAATTTTAAAGTGATCGCAGCAAACTCTTTTTATGATTAAATCATAAGTATATTTTACTCGTACATTCAATCCAGGAGAATAGTCACAACATCCCTCACACACACACATACAGACACATGCAAGCACACAATAAGAAACTATGAATAATTAAAAGAAGAATAACCCAGTGTTTCCAAGTGAGTTGAGTATAACAAAAGGGAAGAATTGCTAAAAGTATACAAGGCAAAATATGACCATACCTGGAATACTGCAAACAGCCTTGGTCCTCTTATCCAAGGAAAGATAGGCTGGCATTGGAGACAGCCCAGAAAAGGTCCACGAGGTTGAACCCGGTTATGGTGGAATTTTCTTATGAAGAGAGGTTGAGCAGGTTGGGTCTGTACTCAGCGGAGTTTAGAAGAATGAGAGGTGACCTTATTGAGACTAGTAGGATTTCAGGGGGCTTGAAAGGGTAGATGCTGAAAGATTGTTTCCACTTTTGGGAGAGTCTCGGACCAGAGGGCATAATCTCAGAGTAAGGAGCACCCATTTAAGACAGAGAGGAGGAGGAATTTCTTCTCTCAGAGGGCATTTGTGGAATTCTTTACAAAAGAGGGCTGGAGAGACTGGGTCAATAAGTATGTTCAAGATTGAGATCGACATATTTTTAATCAGTATGGGTATCAAGAGTTATGGAGATAAGGTGGGAAAATGGAGTTAATGATTATTGTATCAGATCAGTCAAGATCTCATTGAATGGTGGAGATTAACCAGAGCTAGAAAGGTATATTCCAGTGAGGGTTCCATGGGGAAATGGTGGCTTTGTGGTAATATCCCTGGTCCCATCATGCACAGGCCAAGGTTAATGCTCCCGGGTCACTCATTCATGTTTCCCTAATGCTATTTTGGGAAGGAAATCTGGCATCCTTACCTGGTCTGGCCTACTCAGTTCATAGAACCATAGAATTTACAGTGCAGAAGGAGGCCATTCGGCCCATCGAGTCTGTCGTGTTGGGTGCTCTGCTACACAGACGAACCAACATGGTTGCGGATGGTACAACTCAGTTTTATTACTAACAATATTTACAATGGTAAACTGGTTACTGTGGTCCGTTCATTACCCTTGAATCTGTGGAGCTATCCCTAACACTATCTTGGAGTGGCACTCAGCACATGGTGGATGTCTGAGTAACTTGCTGTGAGCTCTGTGCCCTGAGCTGTCTCCTGCTGGAGTGAGCGGGAAGTGTCGTGTTCCCCGTTTTATAATGTGTATGCTCTTGCCTGTGATTGGTTGTGGTGTTGTGTGTGTATTGATTGGTCCGTTGATCTGTCCATCAGTATGTATGTATGTTTGCACCATGATGTTTACCTGAATATCATGACATCCCCCCTTTTTTGCAAGAACATGTGCCTATGTGGTTATAAATAGAGATGTGTACTGAGTGCAGCTGAATGTGTGTGTGTGCAATATCTACAGCATGTACATGAGGCTAAACTATATACATGGGGTGATATCAGGTGCGACATAGCAACGAGGTCGTACCAGAAACAAAACACGTGGAAATGTTAAACGTCAAAACGAACTCCTGTAACGACAAGGAAAAAAAAAGAAACATATTAACACAGTGGTATGATACATCAGTGAGTTCAAAGTTCAAACAGGCTCATAAGTCCAGCCTAGTAGGTGGGCGACGAATTCGGGTTGACCGCCTCAAGGGTGGGACAGGATTCACCGGCTGAGGAATGGGCCTGGCCACGGGCAACGACGGAATGGGCATGGTGGCAGGAAGCTCCACGAAGTCGACATCAGGAACAACAGAAGGGCGTGGCACGGGTGTAAGTTCCCATAGCGAGCGTGGGAGCAGGCGAAGAGTCCGGCGATTGCGCCTGCGAATGGAGCCATCAGGCATGCGAACCAGGAACGAGCGGGGAGCCATGAGTCAGAGAACTTCGGCAGGTGCTGACCAGCCACCTTCTGGTAGGTGGATGCGGACGTCGTCCCCAGGCGCCAGGGCGGGATGATCAGTTGCACGTGTGCCATGTGCCACCTTCTGGCGAACGCGCTGCTGTCGCATCCTGTGCAGTACTGGAGCATGGTTGGTTGTGGGGACCAGAATGGACGGCACAGTGATCCTGAGGGCACAACCCATCAACAGCTGGGCTGGTGAGAGGCCAGTGGCTAGTGGGGCCGAGCGATAGGCTAGCAGGGCTAAGCAGAAGTCCAATCCGGCAGCAGCAGCCTTGCAGAGGAGCCGCTTAACGATGTGAACGCCCTTCTCCGCCATTCCATTGGACTGGGGATGCAGAGGGCTGGACGTCACGTGTGTGAAGCCATACGAAGCAGCAAAGGAAGACCATTCCTGGCTGGCAAAACAGGGCCCATTGTCCAACATGACAGTAATCGGAATGCCGTGGCGTGCGAAGGTGTCTTTGCAGGCCCTTGTGACAGCCGTCGATGTCAAATCGTGCATGCGTATGACCTCTGGATAGATTTGAAAAGTAATCTATAATCTATGACGATTACATAGTCCCTGCCGAGCGCATGAAAAAGGTCCACACCCACCTTCGCCCAGGGGGACGTCACCAGCTCATGGGGCTGAAGCGTCTCAGGAGGTTGCGCCGGCTGAAACCTTTGGCAGGTGGGGCAGTTGAGCACCATATTGGCAATGTCATCGCTGATGCCCGGCCAGTATACCGCCTCTCTGGCCCTCCGTCTGCACTTCTCAACCCCCAGATGGCCTTTGTGTAGTTGGTCGAGGACCACCTTGTGCATGCTGTGTGGGATCACAATCCGGTCCAGCTTTAGGAGGACACCATCAATGACGGCCAAGTCATCCCGGACATTGTAGAACTGCGGGCACTGTCCTTTGAGCCACCCTCCCATCATGTGGTGCATCACACGTTGTAGAAAGGGGTCAGCCGCAGTCGCCCGGCGAATATGGGCCAGACTGGAGTCATCGGCTGGCAGATTTGCTGATGTGAAGGCCACCTGCGCTTCGACCTGGCAGACAAACTCCTCCGAATCGGGCGGTGTGCTCACTGCTCTAGATAGGGCATCCGCAATGATAAGGTCCTTTCCCGGGGTGTAGACTAGTTGGAAGTCATACCTCCTGAGTTTGGGTAGGATGCGCTGGAGGCGACGGGTCATCTCGTTCAGGTCCTTATGTATGATGCTGACCAGGGGGCGATGGTCAGTCTCAACGGTAAACTGGGGAGACCATACACGTCGTCATGGAACTTGTCTATTCCGGTTAGCCAACCCAGGCACTCCTTTTCGATCTGCGTGTAGCGCTGTTCTGTGAGGGTCATGGCCCGTGAGGCATATGCGACCGGGGCCCATGACGCAGTGTCCTCCCGTTGTAGGAGTACCGCCCCAATGCCGGACTGGCTGGCATCAGTCTAAATTTTAGTGTCACGAGAGGTGTCGAAGAACGCCAATACCGGGGCTGTGGTGAGCTTGATTTGGAGCTCCTCCCATTCCTTCTGGTGTGCGGGCAGCCACTGGAACTCCGTGGACTTCTTGACTAGGTGGCGAAGAGCCGTCGTGTGGGAGGCAAGGTTGAGAATGAACTTCCCCAGGAAGTTGACCATGCCTAGGAAGCGTAGCACTGCTTTTTTGTCTGCCGGCTGCGGCATGGCTGCAATGGCGCTCACCTTGTCTGCATCCGGACGGACCCCTGACTGGGATATGTGGTCCCCCAGAAACTTCAGCTCGGTTTGGCCGAAAGAACATTTGGCTCGGTTGAGGCGCAGGCCGTTTTCCCGTATCCGCGCAAAGACACGCCGGAGACGAGTGATGTGCTCCTGTGGTGTGGTGGACCAGATGATGACGTCGTTAACGTAGACGTGCACCCCTTCGATGCCCTCCATCATCTGCTCCATGATCCTGTGAAAGACCTCGGATGCCGAGATGATGCCAAACGGCATTCTGTTGTAGCAATACCTGCCGAAAGGGGTATTGAAGGTGCACAGCTTTCTGCTGGACTGGTCCAGTTGGATGTGCCAAAAACCCTTCGAGGCATCCAGCTTTGTAAAGATTTTAGCCTGGGCCATTTTGCTTGTGATCTCTTCTCGTTTGGGTATGGGGTAGTGTTCCCTCATTATGTTGTTGTTCAGGTCTTTCAAGTTAATGCAGATCCGGAGTTCGCCAGAGGGCTTCTTAACACACACCATGGAGCTGACCCATGGCGTGGGCTCCGTGACCCGGCATAGCACCCCTTGGTCCTGGAGATCCTGCAGCTGCTGCTTGAGGCGGTCTTTGAGTGGCGCTGGGACCCTGCGAGGTGCGTGAATGACCGGGGTGGCGTCCGGTTTGAGTCGTATTCTGTAGGTCTAGGGCAGTGTGCCCATGCCCTCGAATGCCTCCTGGTTGTGGGCGAGGAGCGATTGAAGCTGTGCCCTAAATTCTGCATCTGGGAAGTCTGATGTGCCTTCTGGAGACAGAGCGTGGACCCGCTGCACGAGGTGGAGAACCTTGCATGCCTGTGCGTCTAGTGTGGCTGTGTATACACAGCCAGTGTGGCTGTGTATGTGTTGTGTGTCACCTGGAGCTGGCCGGATCCCATGGCCGGGTTAACGTTTCCATTGTAGTCGAGCATCTTGCAACGGGATGGCCGAATTGGTGGTCTGACCTTCAAGGCGTAGAAGGCTGACCATGCTATTAGGTTGGCAGAGGCATCAGTGTCCAGATGGAATGTTATCGGTGATCGGTTGACCATTAGGGTGGCACACCATTCATCACCCGGATTGACGCTGTTCACTGGCATCGGCTGGTGGGTCCTGCCTGGAGACATCCGGTTCCTATCAATGACCGCAACATGGAAGACGTCCCGGTCGTCTGTGTCACTGGTTTGGATATCGTCTGGGCACGACTCATAGTACGGAGGCTGAATGGTCCGCACGTCCCTGCGAGTTTGTCGGAATTGGGGAGCATTGGCAGGTTGAGCTGCTCGACAGCAGGCAGCATAGTGGCCCACCTTGCCACAGTGGAGGCATTGTCGGTTTTTTGGCGGACACCGCTTTAAATGTGCGGCTCCGCAGTTGCCGCACGTCGTGACATCATGGCATTCGTTGCGCCACCGCGCATGCGCAATTCGGGCTTGCGTTGAGCACGCCTGCGCATCACGTCCCTCTGCATCCACGTCTTTTTTGGCGCGCACAAACGCGGGAGGCCGCGGAAAGCGCGCGAAATGGCCGCCCTCGTCCGGGCCGCGGGCCGTGAGGAACTTGATCGCCTATACCCGTTTGGCCTCGTAGGATGCCTGCCTTGCCGATTCGGGCGCGTAGGACCCCTGCCGTGCCGATTCGGTCGCTTGAAATTGGGAGTAGCGGCTGGTCGCGTTTTCATGAAGGACACAGGCTTCGATTGCGGAGGCTATGGTGAGGCCTTTAATTTTGAGGAGCTGCTGGCGTAGGGCGCCCGAGGTGACCCCAAAAACAATCTGGTCCCGAATCATTGAATCGGAGGTGGTGTCGTAACCGCAGGACTGCGCGAGGATACGGAGGTGTGTAAGGAAAGATTAAAAGGGCTCATCCTTACCCTGCAGGTGCTGCTGGAAGAGATAATTCTCGAAACTCTCATTTACCCCGATGCTGAAGTGTTGCTCGAGTTTGAGAAGGACCGTCTTGTAATTGGTCTTGTCTTCACCTTCCGCGAACACCAGGGAGTTGTAGACATGGATGGCGTGTTGCCTGCCGTGGGCAGGAGGAGGGCGATTTTTCTGGTGTCCGAAGCGCTCTCCCTTTCGGTGGCTTCCAGGAAGAACTGGAAGTGCTGTTTGAACAACTTCCAATTGACGCCGAGATTTCCAGTGATTTGTAGCGGCTGCGGCGTGCTGACGGTGTCCATGGCGCAGGATGGCGGATTCCTGAGGATTCGTGGGTCGGCCTCACAGTTACCGGGTTCCAATCCTGGTACTATGTCGTGTTGGGTGCTCTGCTACACAGACGAACCAACACGGTTGCGAATGGTACAACTCAGATTTATTACTAACAATATTTACAATGGTAAACTGGTTACTGTGGTTCGTTCATTACCCTTGAATCTGTGGACCTATTCCTAACACTATCTTGGAGTGGCACTCAGCACATGGTGGATGTCTGAGTGACTTGCTGTGAGCTCTGTGTCCTGAGCTGTCTCCTGCTGGAGTGAGCGGGAAGTGTCATGTTCCCCGTTTTATAGTGTGTGTGCTCTTGCCTGTGATTGACTGTGGTGTTGTGTGTGTATTGATTGGTCCGTTGATCTGTCCATCAGTATGTATGTATGTTTGCACCATAATGTTTACCTGAATATCATGACAGAGTCAGCACCGGCCCTTGGAAAGAGCACCCCATCTATGCCCACACTTATCCCATAACCCAGTAACCCCACCCAACATTTTTGGACACTGAGGGCAATTTAGCATGGGCAATCCACCTAACCTGCACATCTTTGGACTGTGGGAGGAAACCGGAGCACCCGGAGGAAACCCACACAGACACGGGTAGAAAGTGCAGACTCCGCACAGACAGTGGCCCAAGCCGGGAATCGAACCTGGGACTCTGGAGCTGTGAAGCAACTGTGTTAACCACTGTGCTACTGTGCTACCGTGCCCCCCCCCCCCCCCCCGCCCCCCCCCCCCCTCCCCAGGGGTGTACAACAAGTGCTGGCCCAGCCAGTGAAGCCCATATCCTATGAAAGAATACATTTTGTGCAAATACTCCTTGTTCCATTCAAAGGAAGATTTAAAGATGGCATCAGGCAGGTAGTAAGATGGAGGCACTCAGGCAGAATGACAGGTATTGAGAGGGCTAGAAGCACACATAGAAATGCACAGAAGCATGCATGGAGTTATGGATTTGATGTTGCATCATTGTGAAAGCGAGGGGAATTTGAAATGGAGACAACTCAGAATTGTGGCAGACTGATGAGATAAATCAACAGAACTGTCATAATATCCACTCATGTATATAATGAGATGCAGACAGGCAGTGATTGGCACACAGGATAACCAATGAACACACACAACACATAACAACCAATCACCAGACAGGACACCACCACTATAAAGCACACAGGGCATTAAGACTCTCCCTCGCTCTACAGGACACATCTACTGAGATAGTAAGAGTGCACAAGCCAGTGAGCACCATCACCATGAGGTAGAGAGTTAGTCTGGTCAAGCCAGTAGGAGGTTATCAGTTAGATTGATAGACTGTCAACTCACAGCAGATTATGTACAGCAATCAGGAAGTTCAATAACAGTGTTGGACCATCTCCTGTGTCAGAAGCCTGTTTCTAGTTTCACTGCATCCAGTTGCAGTCAACGTTGAACCAACTTACTTAAGACATCAAGAACCGCCTCAGTATTGTGGATTAACTGTGGGTCAGTTAATATGGGAATGGCAGGGAACAGATGAGAGAGTAATTGGAAGGCTGCGAATGACCTGTCTCTTCAGTGAGGTTCATTTGCAGAATTATGAAAAGTAATCTATTACTAATTGGATTTGTAATTTGTCATCATAAGATTAAATCCTGTAAAGAGTTTCTCTATTCCTCTTATGATAATGAGTGAGTGGGTGAGGGGAAAATCATGAATCTGAAAAGTCAAGGTCAACTACACATTGATATTTCAAAGAATTGTTTCCCTACTATGTATGGGAGGCAGTGGCATAGTGGTATTGTTGCTGGACTAGAAATGCAGAGGCCCAGGGTTATGGTCTGGGGGCAGGTTCAAATCCCCACATGGCAGATGGTGAAATCTGAATTCAATGAAAAACAAAATTGAATCAAAAAGTCTACTGAAGACCATCAAACTGTCATTGATTGATGTGAAAACCCATTTGGTTCACTAATGTCCTTCAGGGAAGGAAATCTGTTGCCCTTACCGGTCTGGCCGATATATGACTCCAGATCCACAGCAATGTGGTTGACTCTTCAATGCCCTCAGGAATGGACAATAAATTCTGGGCCAACCGGCGACGCCCAAATCCCATCGAATGGATTTTTAAAAAAACACCGGGATTCTCGGTTGGTGGGATCCTCCACTTTGCCGGCAGTGCGTCTACCCCCGGGGGTTTCCTCTGGAATGGAGAGTCCCGCTGCCAGTGGGGGGGCGCACCGTGCCAGAAAACGGGGCTGACAGGATTGAGAATCCTGCCCAAGATGTTTTAAAAGTCACGGCTCCAAGGACCCAGGTTTGATCACGGCCCCGGGTCACTGTCCATGTGGAGTTTGCCCATTCTCCCCATGTCTGCGTGGGTCACATTCCCCCAACCCAAAGATGTGCAGTGTAGGTGGATTGACCATGCTAAATTACCCCTTCATTGGAAAAAAAATATTTAATAAAATAGCTGTTTTAAAAGGGATGAATGTCATGTAAACAGCAACCTTGTTAACACTCTGTACCTTTATTATTCTTCTGCTCGATGCACTTTTGTCCCCTCTTTAGTTCTGCATTAACGGCCACTTCTAAGTCCACTTTCAGTGGGGCAGATCTGGCTCAGCTTTCATGTTGATACCGACACTATGTACACTGCAGAAATGTGCCTCTGCTATGAAATGTGCCTGCCTTCTTTTAACAACCTTCACCATTCGCCACCTACTTTCTGCACAAAGATGCACCGAACGTAATGAGGACCAATCTTGTTCGCTTTGACAGGAGGAAGACTAACTCTCAGGTTAAAAAGTCACATTAAATCATTCTTGGGAGACGAGGCCAGGAAAATGTCTTAGGCTCATGCTCGTGGCTTTCTGAGACCATCTATTTATAGACATTCTCCATCTTCATTCAAATCCTGAAAGATGCATGTAATAAAGGTAAAGAAAGGGGATTAGTGTATTTTTGACAGAGCAATCTATATTCGTTGCCGACACTCATTGTTCCCACTCATGCTCATTATCGAGGCTCCTTTGTGAAATCATTAGTGTCCCATAATGCCATAACATTAAAGCAGAATGAAAACAACCTTGGTTGATTGATTATATCAAACCTGGTGATACCACACAGAATTGAAATGTTTAGTTGTGCTTACGTCTGCATTCGGGGTAAAAGGACTGACACCTCTGGCTTGTTGGCAACATGTGCCGCAGAGTTGCGCACTTCTAGATAATTTGTTTAAATGCACGCAAAAACTATTGACGAGCGGTGCCCGAATTTGTGAAATAGAAACAGAATGTGCAGTAAAAGCTCAACAGGTCTGACAGAGTCTGTGGGGAGAGGGACAGATGCCAGGAATACCCTCCCCCTCCACATTTCCCCCATCCCATCCCCTTTGGTGGGTTTTCCCGCGGCGGATGTTGTGAACCATTAACTGCTGGTGGCATCTTCCGTTCCCACCAAAGCCTATGGGCCTTTGCATGGCTCATCTGCCCCGCTGCTAGGGAACCCACTGTGCGTGGCAGGGCCGGGGGGTGGGGGGGGGGGGGGGGGTCAACTTTGGCTGTACCTGAAAATCGCACCAAGAGTTAAAGTTTTGAGTCCAATCTGATTCTTCCTCAGAACTCTTTGGCCAGGAATTTCCAGTCCCTCTCCCGCCGTGGGATGTTTCCCCATGGTGGAGGTCGCTTGCCATTGGCCACAGATGGGACCTTCCAGGCCTGCCGAACTTAATGGGCATTTACCTTGCCCGTCAGCTGCGCACCCGGGGAATGTGCCATGGGTGGGTCTCCTTCAGCGGAAAGGGCTGGAAAATCCCACCCTTTGTGGTCTAAAACAGAGGCGAAGTGGAATTCTTATCTCATATTATCACTAATAATTCAAAACAAGTGCACACGGGGAGAGGGCATGTCATCACAGCATGAATGCATTCCAAAGGAACATATCCAAGTCACTGCCTGAAATAGTCACAGCAATTATTTGCCCAACATGTTGAATTTCAAAACTATTTTAAATCATTCAGACTTTATTGGATTCAAAGATGTTTGCTCTGGCTTCAGCACCTTATCCCATTGTTCATTATGCAAACAATCGGACGTGGGTAGCACTAGTGTTCAGAATATTTTATTACCATTCAGATGCACTGTCAGGTTGTGCGGTGCAGTGGGGAGTGTGGCTGTCCTCTGAGTCAGCTTCCGGGATTTGAGTCCCACCCTCGGACATGATGGCAGGCAGTAAGAGCAGGATTAATTGCTGCTCAACAAAATGAAGGTATGAAAGTTGGAGTCGCCACCATCACCATCCAATATTTACGTGAAAGTACATGTTGTCACCGCAAATCAAACTTGCTGAGTGAACTGCAAGGTAGACCAGGCACATTGGAAGTTTCATGGCTAAGCAGCTCTCATTGCGCTGGGGCACGATTTTCCCCAATATGTGGCAACATTGTAAATGATTTCTTTATATATTTGCGATTATGTAATTTTGTTGCAAATGTTGAACCAAAGACAACAGACCCATTACAGATCTGTGTTATCCTCCATATTCAAGATACACAGATTGCTAAATAGTGATTAAATTCTGAGATGCTTTTCAGGAAGTTTAAATGTCACATCAAAAATCAAAGAGAAAAAGAATGGGAAAACACATGAGGAATACAGACATTTCGTGAAGATTGTATTTTTCTTCTACTTAACAATTTGCCATGCTGACAACGTGGAAGATAACGGGCGCGATTCAGCGGACTCGAGTTAAAATCAACTGAACGGCACGTTTAGCGGGGGTGTTTCTCAGTGATGCAGCACTGAGAAAGACCCCGCTATTCAGCGGCACTTGGCTGGGTTTTTTGGGAACCGGCGAGGAATTCCCCATCGCGGCCACTCCTTGGGCGGGATTCTCCGCCGGCTTCTTCGTTTTGCCAGCACCCGGGGGTTTCCTGACGGCATGGGGATGCCCCACAATGGGAAACCCCATTGACCAGCCGGCGGAACGGTGAATCCCGCCGAAGGGTCTGGGCAGAAAAGTGGCGGGGCGGAGAATCCAGCCCCTTAAGTCAGTTCCTGCACTGGCGAACTCAGCTCGCCAGTGCAGGAAAACTACTCGTGGATCGGGGCGCCATTTTTAAAGTCAACTCCGATCTCTCAGGATCCTTCAGCGCCCCCATATCACCCAACTTACCGGGGTCCTCAAACCCCCCCCTCACCCCATCTCTCATGATCACGGACCCCCTCACCGGGCCCGACCCTGGCAACGGCAACCGAGTGGCACCTGGGCATTTTGGCACTGTCAGCCTGGCAGTGCCCCTTCCAGCCTGGAAGTGCCACCTGGGCACCCTAGCAGTGCCAAGATGCCCAGGTGCCAGAGGGAGTGCCAGGGTGCTACTCTGACCTGTCCCCGACCACCCGGGAGCCTCAGCTCCCCAACGAGAACCCCCCAATTGCCATCACGACTGGTTCATGACTTTGCGAACCAGTACCAAATGGCGCGAGGCCGGTGAACCCCTGGCTCCGGGTGAATCTGGCAAACGCACATTTAAATGAGCCTAATGGATTATTTAAAATGCGAGCCTGGATCTCGCCCAGCAAGCCCGTTGCATCTCGTGAGACATTTCAAGAATTGTGAATCTCCCGAGAGGCCACTCGCGGGATTTCACGGTCTCGTCCCGACACCGGGCGCGACGTGGCCTCTAAGTGACACACAGCATGTTTTCATTAATATTTTGGATGATCATTTTATATTTCATGGACCTCTCCAGAAGCAGTGCTGTAAACCTACTCCTTCATAAAGGCAGTTTGCCTGTGCAGAATATTTGTCTCGGGACCCTTAATTTGGCCTCCTTCCTGAATTCCATTGGAGGGCCATACCGACATTGGAAGTTCATCTTCAAAAAATCAGAAACTTGAGAAAAAGTGTGAGCAATATCAATTATTGAATTTCAGATGTGATTAGCACGAACATCCTGTAACCTTCTCAATAATGTCAGTTGAGGGAAGTTTTTGAATCAGGCCAAAGACAAATTTCACTCTCACTGATGCATACTGACCTGAGTTGTAGGTATATGAAAGGGGAACATGCTAGCGAGCGTGAGATCAATAAGATATGCCACATTGCATCATTGCAGATCACACAGGAAACTTTGGGAATGTGGTCTTTACCAACAGCCTTCACTAACTGCCTCTGCCAAAGATTCCTAGGCCTATCATTGATACCTTGGCAAATTTAGTGGCAATAGTCATTCCTGTGCTAGATGGAACTAATTATACAACAGCAGGACCACCTTGTGACCTGAACTCAAGATCTACGACAATTGCAAGTGTATTTCTTCAATTTCAGCCGCAAAATGGTCGCAAAAGCTAGAAATTATGATATTCCCCTTCCTTGCTCATAGAATCCCGACAGTGCAAAAGGAGGCCATTGGACCCATCGAGTCTGACCCGCCCCTTTGAAAGAGCACTCTACCTAGGCCCACTCCCCCCTCCCTAACCTACCCATATTTTGATATTCAGGGGCAATTTAGCATGACCAATCTGCCTAACCTGCACATCTTTGGATTGTGGGAGGAAACCAGAGCACCCGGAGGAAACCCACGCAGACAAGGGGAGAATGTGAAAACTCCACACAGTCACCGAAGGCTGGAATCAAACTAGCGTCTCTGGCACTGTGAGGCAGTAGCGGTCACACTGTGCCACTGTGCCATTCCTGTGTCCAGATCCAATATACAGCTACCTGCCTCTAAAAAAGAAATAATCTTTTATTGTCAGAAGCAGGCTTACATTAACACGGCAATGATGTTACTATGAAAATCCCCTAGTCACCACATTCCGGCACCTGTTCGGGTACACGGAGGGAGAATTCAGAATTCTCAGCTGGTACGGGAATTGAACCGGCGCTGCTGGCCTTGTTCTGCACCACAAACCAGCTGTCTAGCCCACTGAGCTAAACCAGTCTAAAAACAAAGCAGGATGTAAAAACACTGAGGCTGCTTCAGAAAGTAACTTCCATCCAGGGAAATGGAAGTCTTTCTTCAGTTATGACTGTTGAGGCATTTGCAGCAGACTATTTACATGCCATTGCTAAACCCCAGGGCTATTAATGCTGTCACTGGCATCATCTCCAGTTGTGTTATTACGTGACGGCTTGATAAAATGTTCCAAATGAACTGTTGTGCCGATATGGGAAAAGCCAGCGATAGGGGACTGGATTTTTACTGCTGGGCTGGGAACCTGAAAGCAAATGAATTCCAGATCCCAACCCAGCACTTGAGATGTGTTATGTCTATGATGCAATTTTCAAATTCAAAGAGCCCAAATAGCAGGGTGGGGGGCAAACTTGGCACCCACTTGACCTACTTCGTGATGCCAGGCACTACTGCCAGCGGCAAACGCAGATGGCAGCCATCTCAGGTGATGGTGCTGCCTTCCTGATTAGAGCATGGAGGTGCAATGAGGAGTTCAGAGAACTCACATGACAAGGTAAGGATCAGTGTGGTAGTGTCGGTGCTGTTGCTAATTGACCCCACAGATTCCTCTCAAAGCAATTTTCCAGAATGAACTTGACAGTTGTGCACTGGCGTGTAAAGACGGTCTGGGCTGACTGGCAAAACATTTGAAAATTTAATTGCATTTCGACAGGCTCTTTAATGAGCTTAAAGGATTGCTAATTTGAGAGGAGCATCTTCCCCGCTCCCTTCCCACTGTTGACCCATTGGAAATTTGGGACTGACCCAGAGGTGACCGCGACCATCACTTTCAAAGCCAATCCACACCATTTCCTGATCCTGTGGTCTTTTGAAAATCACAGTGATGGTTCTTTCACCTGTATTTGTGAGTCATGAGAAATTCTGCATTTTAGAATCTAGTCACAATGTGTAATATTCCTGTTCTGCTCTCCCAAGGCTAGTGTCTGACCTACAAATTCATTCATGCCAAATCCTATATCGTACAAATTTCTAATCTATATAGTATCTCCTTTCTCAATTTACAGTCACTTGTTTTTCTTAGTAAATCTGTGCATTTCCTGAAAACATAGCAACCAGGTTTAATATTTCAGATATGTGGGAGTCTGAACTATTTGTAAACCACTGATGTTTAATCATTTCAACTGCCACATCAAATTTTGATCTTGTCAAGGTAGAGCTTTTACACAACAAATATCTTGCTGGAGATAGCTCACAAATTGTACCTGTCGATTGGACCTTTGATATATCTTAATGTTACATTAATTTTACACCAGCTGCTAAACCTTTTCCTGTGGCTGGGATATCTGGGTGGGGTTGAGGGGCAGTGGGTACTCACACCCCTTCCTATTGCACGAGTAGGTCTCTTGCTGAAGAAACAAGCTCAATTGGCTGTTCGTTATTTGCTTTTAAATGCCGAGCAGGCTGCTGATTTCGGCACCCACTCACCAACATAATTATAGGGGACAGCACATGGGTGGGTGGGAAGTTGGTGAATTGTCAACCTTCGCATTTTACTAGGACCAAAGGTCCAACCCCTGAATTAATTTGTGTGTAGGGTTTGAGTCCACTCATATCACCTTGGGCAGGATTCTCCATTTAGGAGACATCTCCCGTCTGAGTTGTATTGCACCTGATTTGCGCTTATGCTGGGAGCACAAATCAGAAGGAGATTCCCAACCCTCAGCCATGCAAACTAACCACTATGTTTAGGAACATCAAGCTTTGATTGACAACTCCTGGACCACATCAAAGAGAGCTAAGTCCTTTCTGGTAGTTTCACAGTTGGCTGCTACAAAGTCACTCAAGCGTGAAGGGAGATGAATGAAACAATACAGACAGGGGTGTGTGTGTGTGTGTGGAAGCTGTCACTCACTGCCTAGTAAAATCAATATCACAGGGAAATGAGTGAATGGCTTGCAGATCAAAGATCTGAGGGGGTTTAAACCCAACTGACTGGTTTTCTCTTTATGGAAATTGACAGGTGTGCATCCTGTGTCTGAGCCAGAAGGTTTATTGCACAGGTGAGTGTTAAAGCAGTGATCTTTTTTCACTGCCTCTGTCTGGACTGTTCTCTAGCTTCCAGACAGGGGTCTCTCTTCTGGGTGGCTTTACATGAGGGTTTCTCTTCATGTGGTCTCTGGTGTGAGTCTCTTTAATTTGGGGGTCTCTGGTGGGGGCAGGCGGTTGGGGGGATCTGGTGGGGGCAGGCAGGTCATGCATTGTGGGGAGGTGGGTTTTCCTCTGATGGACATTTGGGGAAAATCCCTTCAAGAGTCATTGCCTTGGCCCACTGCGAGGTTCACAACATCAGGTACTTACCTATCAAGACTTGCATCAATTCTCGCCACGGTATTCACGCCCAGGAGACGGAGAATCACGATGGCCCAGAGAATACAGTGTCCAGCCCATTAATAGGGTGTAAATGGGTCTTAAGGACCCATTTGCATCCTCCAGCTGGTGCAAGGCACCTCATTCCCGATGTCAGCAGGGGATCGGAGAATCAGAATGCTGTCAGACGCGGATTCTCTGCCGCCCACTGCTGGTAGCGGACTTCCCGAAATGACGGAGAATCCTACCCCCTTTCTCTTATCTTTTCTCTTTTAAATCAATAGGAGATGGGGTTGTCGCGCTAACAATAGCAGGACTAGTAATCCAGGGGCCCAGACTAATGCTCTGGGCACACGGATTCAAATCCCTCCTTGGCAACTGGTAGAATCTGAATTCAGTCAATAAATCTGGAAATATAAAGCTAGCCTCAGTAATAGTAACCATGAAACCCTCATTGATTGTTGTAAAAATCCATCTGGTTCCCTAATGTCCTTTAGGGAAGGAAATCTGCCGTCCATACCTGGTCTGGCCTACATGTGACTTCAGACCAAAAGAAACGTGGTTGACTCGTAACTGCCCTCTGCAATGACCTAGCAAGCCACTCAGTTCAATGGGAAATTAGGGATGAGGTTATGAATAATTGCTCATAAACTATTGCCCGGGCCTTTGGCACCTGTTCCTCATATCAACTAACATCAACTGTGCCAAACAAGTCTTTCTCCTCCCCAAACCAACGTCTGGATATGTTTGTGCAGAATATCTTGTTTCCTTGAGTGTAGCTGAGGTGCAATTGACCTAGAATTGTTCTTAGAGTTGAAAATTCAGTATCAAATTAATGAAAAACATGAAATCATGGGCGTCATTCTCCGACCCCCAGAGGGTCGGAGAATGGCCGTTGGCCGCCGTGAATCCCGCCCCCGCCGGTTGCCGAAGTCTCCAAAGGGAGAAAAGTCGGCGGGGCGTTAATGTCGCCGCTGCCGTCGGAGAATGTCACGGGTCTGCGCAAGGCAGCCGATTTTCGGCCTGCCGATATTCTCCCTTCCGGATGGGCCGAAGTCCCGTCGACGTGATGACCGTTCACGTTGACGTAAATTAAACCTTTTCATCGGCGTGACCCTGTGCTCCAGGCTCACGCTGACCAGCGTGGAGGTGAGTGATGGCCTGGGGGGTTGGCTCTGGGCAGGCGATGGCGTGGCCGCAGTCTGAATGCGTGAGGAGAGGTGTGTCTCGGGTTGTGTGTGTGTGTGTGCGGCGGGGGGGGGGGGGGGGGTTAGAGTAGGCTGGGCTCCAGGGGAGTGCCTGGGGGGGGGTCCGTGCCGGGGTGGAGGTTGGAGGGTGGGGTCCGTGCCGGGGAGGGGGATGAGGGGGTCCGTGCCGGGGTGGAGGTTGGGGGGGATCCGTGCCGGGGTGGAGGTTGGGGGGGGGGTCCGTGCTGGGGTGGAGGTTGGGGGGGGGTCCGTGGCGGGGAGGGGGATGGGGGGTCCGTGCCGGGGTGGAGGTTGGGGGGGGGTCCGTGCCGGGGAGGGGGATGGGGGGGTTCCGTGCCGGGGTGGAGGTTGGGGGAGTGGTCCGTGCCGGGGTGGAGGTTGGGGGGTGGGTCCGTGCCGGGGAGGGGGATGGGGGGTGGGTCCATGCCGGGGAGGAGGATGGGGGGTCCGTGCCAGGGTGGAGGTTGGGGGGGGGTCCGTGCCTGGGAGGGGGATGGGGGGGTCCGTGCCGGGGAGGGGGATGGGGGGTCCGTGCCGGGGTGGAGGTTGGGGGGGGGTCCGTGCCGGGGTGGAGGTTGGGGGGGGGGTCCGTGCTGGGGTGGAGGTTGGGGGGGGGGTCCGTGCCGGGGTGGAGGTTGGGGGTGAGTCCGTGCTGGGGTGGTGGTTGGGGGGGGGTCCGTGCCGAGGAGGGGGATGGGGGGGGGTCCGTGCCGGGGAGGGGGGATGCGAGGGCAAGTGAGTTGGTCCACCTGGCCAGGTGCCAGCCTCCAACAGTTGGACCCATGTGGTCCATGCCACCTGGCTGGGGGGAGGAAGGGATATGGGCAAAGATGACATGTCGTCGTTCCCCTCCCCCCACCAGGCCGTCATGTTTTCAGATCATCCAGCGATGTTGGCCGCCGTGGCGGCAGCCGCTCATGTCTATGTTGCCCTGGATGAGGAGGAGGAGGAGGAGGAGGAGCGTGCCAGAGAGGCGGCGCAGGCTGCCGCAGAGAGACAGGCGGCAGCCGCCCAGGCCGGAGGGACACCTGACCGACAGGACGAGGAGGGGGAGGAGGACGTCGCGGCCCCACGGCAACGGAGGCACCCGAGGGCTCCCCGTGTGTACCGGCCCCGGCAGTCAGACCAGGACCTCACGGACCGGGAATGCAGGAGGAGACTCCGGATGAGCCGGGAAACCGTGGCACACATCTGCCACCTGCTGGCACACCTGTCACCGCGTGGCACTGGCGGGGGACACCCTCTCCCCGTGTCCGTCAAGGTTACGGTGGCCCTGAACTTTTATGCAACGGGGTCATTCCAGCCACCGAGTGGGGACCTGTCCGGCATATCGCAGACATCGGTGCACCGGTGCATCCGGGCAGTGACAGATGCCCTATATGCCATGCGCACCGCTGCATCCGCTTCCCCGTGGACCTGGCCAGCCAAGATGCCCGGGCCGTGGGCTTCTCTGCCGTGGCCGGGTTCCCCATGGCCCAGGGCGCGATCGATGGGATGCACGTCGCCGTGTGGCCACCTGCAGATAACAGGGCCGTGTTCACCAATAGGAAGGGGACCTATTCGATGAACGTACAGGTGGTCTGCGACCACCGCATGATGATCCTGCACGTCTGCGCCCGTCACCCAGGCAGTGTACATGACTCATACGTGTTGTCGCGGTCATCCATCCCCGGCATGTTCGAGGGACGCCATCCCCGGCTGAGGGGCTGGTTGCTGGGCGACAGGGGCTACCCATTGCAATCGTGGCTGATGACGCCTATACGGAGGCCACGCAATGAGGCGGAGAACCGCTACAATGATGCCCATGTAGCGACAAGGGGAGTGATAGAGAGGTGCTTTGGCGTGCTGAAGATGCGTTTCAGGTGCCTGGACCTCTCTGGGGGCGCCCTCCAGTATCGGTCAGATAGGGTCGGCCGCATCATTGTGGTGTGCTGCGTCCTGCACAACATAGCCCAGCAGAGGGGCGATGTGCCGCAGGCAGAGGAGGGCGGAGTGGAGGAGCAGCAGGAAGAGGCGCAGTCCTCCCCAGATGAGGGGGATGGGGGTAATGGTCAGGGCAGATGGGGTAGACACACGCGGGTGGCTGTCCACCATTACCGGCTGGCCCAGCGGGCACGGGACAGACTGATAGACGCCCGCTTCACTGACTAGATGGGCGTGGGAATCGGGTAGTATGGCCACAGACCGCACACCATGGCAACAGCCGACCACCCACACCCCCCACCTACCCACCCGCCCAGCACCCTCACCCCCTCCCCAACCCCACCCACCCCACCCGCATGCACACCCCCCCCCCCATTGCCGATCCACCTGCGGCATAACGGGCCGGGCTCACACAGTTGCCGGTGGACGCGTGTCCACTGCAGGCCATGGAGGATGATGACAATCCGCCCTGCGGTGAGCTCCTGGCTCTACATCGTTGGACTATGTCTGACCCATGGCCACAGTACCACCATCCACCCGGACCATCCCTGCATGCGGCTGTGACACTGCAGCGCACGGTCCCGTCCTCTGCCCGGGGGATGTTGATGGCGGCCCAGGGGGAAGGGGGCAGACTCACCTGGGGCTGAGGTAAGACCACCCCTCACACACACACTTGCGCTCAACGTACATGACACCCCCGCACATTTTGGACAGAGCACAAAGGCAGCTTCTGTAGGTGTAACATTGACTCTAATAACCAAAGGAGTTCATGCACGTGCCCTAGCCCCTAAAACTCATCTGTGCCCTGCAACCGTGCCAACTTACTCAGTGTCTAATTGTTTGGCCTTACGGGCC
Source organism: Scyliorhinus torazame (assembly GCF_047496885.1). Taxonomy (NCBI): domain Eukaryota; kingdom Metazoa; phylum Chordata; class Chondrichthyes; order Carcharhiniformes; family Scyliorhinidae; genus Scyliorhinus; species Scyliorhinus torazame. Next base: position 22,691 of record NW_027308728.1, on the reverse strand, counting down.
CTTTGACTACGTCTACGTGGTTCCCCAGATGGTACAGCAGAACTGGAGGTGGACTCCTGTGATTCCTGCCCTCTGACACTGAATCCCTTTAGCGGCCGTTTCCTGGGGCGTCCTGGCCTAGATGGGCCAGGCTGCGGCCCGGGCGACTGGGATGGCGAGCTGCCAGCCTGTCCTGCCCGTTGCCCACCCGATGCACCTGGGACGGAAGGGGGGGAGTCCGAGGTGTCGCGGTGTACCGGGACCTCCCCTAAAGGGGGAGCTTGGACGGACCACACCACCTCCTCCTCCCTCGGGTTGCCCGATGGCCCCCAGGCCTCTACATGGGTGGGGGATGCGAACGGACTGGCCATCCGACGCCCCCCCGACATCTGGCGCTGCCAGTCCTGGAGTCCCGTGCTGGTATCGACAGGGGTCTGCAGGTTTGCAGCCATGGAGCCCAGGGGGTTGGCAAACATGTCTGTGACAGTGCGACGCCGGCTCGCACATGGCCACTGGCGCCGATGCCCTCAGCGATGGCCTGCAGAGACTGGGCCATGGCCTGCTGAGACTGGGCCATGGCCTGCTGAGACTGGGCCATGGGCTGCTGAGACTGGGCCATGGCCTGCTGAGACTGGGCTATGGCCTGCAGAGACTGGGCCATGGCCTGCTGAGACTGGGCTATGGCGTTGAGCGCCTCTGCCATCTGGCGCTGGCACTGGCTCATGGCCTCCTGTGAGAGGGCAGCCATTTCCTGGGCCACAGACGCCGCCTGCACGGAAAGCCCCAGGCCTCGCAAATCGTTCCCCATGTCTGACACCGTCGCACCCATTGCCTCCACCGCTGACGCCACCCGTGCGGTGTCGGCCTGGGTGGCACGCATCACCGGCACCACTCCCAGCTCCTGGACGCGGGTGGACTCCTCCACTTGCGACTGCAGCCGCCGCAAGCCGCCCGTCACCCTCTTCGCTCGTCTCCGGGTCGGTGGTTGCATCGGATCTATGTGTGGGTGCGGTAACTCCAGGAACCCGGGATCCATCTGGGCGGCAGATATTCGCTTGGGCTGGGCTGCCCTCCGACCACCCGGCCTCTCTGCTGCTCCTACCTCCACCTGCTGTACCGGGACGGCTGTGTTGTGCGCACCAGTGAGTGTACCAGACGCCTCATCACTAAAGTGCCCAACCGTGGTGAGTGTTTCTGCGATGGTGGAGGGTGTTGGTGACAGCAGTGGCGTTGTGTCGTGCTCTTCGTCCCACTCTGAGTCCATGGCACTTTGGGGTGGGGGTTCGTCTCCACCCATCCACTCTGAGTCACTGTCCGGTATTTTGTCTTCCTGGGTAGTGGTGTCCCGGGTAGGGGTGTCCTGGGCAGTGCTGTCCCGGGCAGTGCTGCCCCGGGTAGTGCTGTTCCGGGTAGTGGTGTCCCGGGTAGTGGTGTCCTGGGTAGTGGTGTCCTGGGTAGTGGTGCCCTGGGTAGTGGTGTCCTGGGTAGTGGTGTCCTGGGTAGTGGTGTCCTGGGTAGTGGTGTCCTGGCTCGGATGTGACGGGGGCCTGTGGCTGCCCCCCTCGTCGCTGGGTGGTCGCTCCCGCACATGACGGGGGTGTCGTCTCCCTGTTGCTCCAGGTCTCTCCGTCTCCCGTGGTGTGCGAGGGGCATCCTCCGGGCGTCGCATGCTGGAGGGTGCGGGTCTCTCCGTCTCCCGTGGCCTCCGAGGGGCATCCTGCGGGCGTCGCATGCTGGAGGGTCCGGGTCTCTCCGTCTCCCGTGGCCTCCGAGGGGCATCCTGCGGGCGTCGCATGCTGGAGGGTCCGGGTCTCTCTGTCTCCCGTGGTCTCCGAGGGGCATCCTGCGGGCGGTCTGCATCTGCGGGGATGGGTGCCTGGACGTTTGGTCCTGCGATACACAATGAAGCATGCATGGTTAGACATCAGGCAGTGATCAGGTGATATGGGGGAGGGGGATATAGGGGAGGGGGGATATGGGGACGGGCTGTCGGTGGCTCACTTGCTAGTACGGCCCCGACCTCTGCATCGCAACCTCCCGGTCCTCAGGTCCGCCAGCCAGTTCCAGGGCCCTTTCCTCGTGTTCGGTCAGTGGCCTCTCATCAGCGGGGCCTCCTCCAGTCCTCACATGCTCCCTATTGTTGTGTGCGCGCTTATCCTGTGGGGGTGGGGGGGGGGGTGGCAGGGGTAAAAGGCAACACTGTTAGGCAGGTATATGAATGCACGCCATCGGTTCCGCGTGCATTGGAGAGGTTAAGGTTAGGGCTGGATTCAATTGGGGATATGGGGGATATGGGGGAGGGGGGATATGGGGGAGGGGGGATATGGGGGAGGGGGGATATGGGGGATATGGGGGAGGGGGGATATGGGGGAGGGGGGATATGGGGGGATATGGGGGAGGGGGGATATGGGGGATATGGGGGAGGGGGGATATGGGGGAGGGGGGATATGGGGGGATATGGGGGAGGGGGGATATGGGGGAGGGGGGATATGGGGGAGGGGGGATATGGGGGATATGGGGGAGGGGGGATATGGGGGAGGGGGGGTATGGGTGGGATATGGGGGAGGGGGGATATGGGGGAGGGGGATATGGGGGAGGGGCGATATGGGGGAGGGGGGGATATGGGGAGGGGGGATATGGGGGAGGCGGGATATGGGGGAGGGGGGATATGGGGGAGGGGTGGATATAAGGGAGGGGGATATGGGGGATATGGGGGAGGGGGGATATGGGGAGGGGGGTTATGGGGGATTTGGGGGAGGGGGATATGGGGGAGGGGAGGATATGGGGGATATGGGGGAGGGGGGATATGGGGAGGCTCACCCTGCCTGCTCTGACGAGCTCGTTCACCTTCTTGTGGCACTGGGTGCCTGTCCATGGTGTCAGGGCCACAGCGGTGACGGCCTCTGCCACTTCCCTCCACAGACGCCGGCTGTGGCGTGGGGCAACTCTGCGGCCGTGCCCGGGATACAGGGCGTCCCTCCTCTGCTCCACCGTGTCCAGGAGCGCCTCCACATCCCGTGACTCGAACCTCGGGGCTGAGCGGCGGCCAGCCATCCAGTCGGGTGTTGCGGTCGGGTGTTGCGGTCGGGTGGGGGGGAGCAGCGCGGCCTTATGAGCCGTCACGCCGTGCGGCGTGTATGACGCTGCACGGCGTGAACCACTGCGCAAGCGCGGATCCCGTTACGTCGCTGCTAGCCCATTTCGGGCCGGAGACTATCGACCCATTTTTCCGACGTGACGCAATTCGGATTTGCGCCGTTTTTTGCGCCGATCGGCGGACTTTCCGCCGATAACGGAGAATTTCGCCCCATATGTCTGTTACTCTCACAGAGGGATTGAAGTGGTTAAAATGAATGTGTTCATGTATTCATTCAAATAGAAAAATCATTTCTTTTGAAGTCTTTAATGTGTTTGTAACCAAAATCACCCACTGTTATTTCATCCCCAAAGTGTGTGCTTAGTAGGGGTGACTTCATGTTTTGTGTGAGGATTAGATATGTCACCTTCATTCTAACATTAGCAGACATTCTCATGAAACTTGACAGCAAGGATTTATAGCAGAAAGGTGATTCTTTTACCAAGAGCAATGGAAGTAATAAAGTATGAAAGGCTATGGAACCACATTAGTCTTTTTGTCAGGCGTGTCATTGACCCTTAACATGTTCTACAATGGGATAAGAGAACTGGGTGCTCCTTAACAAGAACTTATGAAGAAAGAATGCCTAATCTCATAGCTAGGCTAGTTTCTTTTTTAATTCTCTTTTTAAAATTCTTTCAGGGTATGTGGGTGTCCAGCAATTGTTCCCAACCCTAAGTGCACTTGAACTGAATGGTTGTGGGCATTTAGGAGTCAATCACTGTGGCTCTGGAGTCACATATAGGCCAGACCAGGTAAGAATGGCAGATTTCCTTCTGTGAAGGACATTGGTGGACCAGATGAGTTTTCACAGCAATTGATAATAGTTTCACAGTTGTTGAGACCAGCATTATATTCCAGATTTATCAACTGAATTCAAATTCTGCCAGCTCCCACGGTGGGATTCAAACCCTTGCCCCTGATGCATTGAAATTAAAGCAAAATACTGAGGATGCTGAAAATCTGAAATAAAAAGAGAAAATGCTGGAAAATCCCTGCCAAGCTCTGAAGCAGATTCACACGGACTCGAACCGTTAACTCGATTCCACTGCCACTGCCACAGCTACTGATTTTTTCCAGAATTCTCTATTGTTATCCCCAATGCACTAGCCTGGTATCTGGACCACTAATTCCATTATCATTATCATCGTCTCCCGCTAACTCAAAAGCATGTGAGAGAAAAAGTGACTCTATCCTGCCAGAGTTGTTTTTGCTCTTTATTTCTGTCATTTTCAATGAACTCTGTTCTTATTGCATCATAGAATCATAGGACAGGATTTTCCAGGCCATTCAAAATGGGGTGTTCTCCAGCGTTGGAGGCACCTTGCCATAGGCTGCCGGTGGGATCTTCCCATCCCGTTGATGTCTACGGTGGTTTGTGTGGCTCACCGGTTACCCCTGTCGGGGAATCCTCCACGGAGGAGTCACTTATACGGGACCAGCAGATCCCGCTGGTGCGAAGGTCTGGAAAGTCGCGCCCATAGAATAAATACAGCACAGTCGCAGGCCATTTGGCCCATTGTTACCATGATGTCTCTGTGATGGAGCATTCATCTTGTGGCGTGCACTGGCTCCTGCAAATCTTTTGTTTTCAGGTAATGGTCTAATTTCCTTTTGAAAGTTTCAATTGGTCCTCCCTCCGCCACACTCTCTGGGTGTACATTCCAGTCCCGAACTACTCACTGTGTGAAAAAGCTTTTCCTCATGTCACCATTACTTCTTTTGCCACTTACTTAAATCTGTACCCTTTAATTCTCGATCCTTCCACCACTGAAAGCAGTTTCTCCCTGCCTGCTCTGTCCAAACACCTAATGGTTTTGAACACCGCTCTCAAATCTTATCTCAACTTACACTTCTCCAAGAAGAATACTCCCCACTTCTCCAATCTTCAAAATGAAATTCATTTTAAAAAATTCCTTTACAACATGTGGGCATCGCTGGCTAAGTTAACATTCATTGCCCGTCCCAAGTTGCCTTTGAGAAGGTGGTGGTGAGCTGCCTTCCTGAACCACAGCAGTCCCTGAGGTGTAGGTACACAGATAGTGCTGTTAGGGAGGGAGCTCCAGGACTTTGACCCAGCGACAGCAAAGGAACAGCCGATATATTTCCAAGTCAGGGTGGTGAGTGATTTGGAGGGGATTCTCCTGGTGGTTGGGTTCCCAGGTATCTGCTGCCCTTGTCCTTCTAGATGGTAGTGGTCGTGAGTTTAGAAGGTGCTGCCTCAGGAACTTTGGTGAGTTACTGCAGTGCATCTTGTGGATGGTGCACATGACAGCTACTGTTCGTCCTTGAATGTTTATAGAAGGGACAGCAATGAAGTAGGCTGCTTTGTCCTGGATGATATCAAGCTTATTGAATATTGTTAGAGCTGCACTTAACCGGGTAAGTGGGGAGTATTTCTCATCCCTGGAACCATTCTTGTTAATCTTTTCTCACCTTGTCCAATGCCTTTACATCTTCCTAAGGGGCTGGTTTAGCACAGTGGCTAAACAGCTGGCTTGTAATGCAGAACAAGGCCAGCAGCGCGGGTTCAATTCCTGTACCGGCCTCCCCGAACAGGCGCCAGAATGTGGTGACTAGGGGCTTTTCACAGTAGCTTCATTGAAGCATATTGTGACAAAAAACTATTATTATTATTATTATTAAAATGTGATTCCCAGAACTGGAAGCAATGCTCTAGTTGATGCTGACAAGTTTCATACAGATTTAACATAGTCTCTTTGCTTTTGTACTCTATTGATTAAGTCCAGGATGCACTCTGCTTTATTGACCAGTCTCTTAACCTTCATTGCCATCACCTTAAATAATTTATGCAGATATTCACCAAAGTCCCTCTGCCACCTTCCTAGCCACCACCACCAACTGCATTCCCCCCCCCCCCCCCCCTCCTCCTCCCCCCTCCCCCCCCCCATCACTTCCGTCTCCCTCCGTGCTGCTGGCCTGCCTTGGTCTGCTTTAAAAGCCAGCAATTTAGTCCAGTTTGCTAAACCAGCCCCAGATGTATAGGCATCCATTACACTGTGGTAGCCTTCTTTACTGCAGGTACGGAGTCGTGGCAGCTGTTCCATACAGCTGAGCTTGCTGCAAGAGTATTTGACAGCAGCCAAAGTAATTCTTGTTTCTCGTACTCCCAAGGGATAGGGAAGGGAAAATAACTAGTTCCACTTCATGCGCCCTAACAGCACGGCGGAGACTGGCAAAAACTAATACGCAGGATCACTACTGCAAACCCTTATTCTATCACTTGACAACATAAAATTCAGAGTGCAAAAAGTGATTGGTTCAAGCCCCACTGCGAAGATTGAACATGTTAAATAGGCCGATGAGGCAGTGCTGCATTGTGGGAGGTACCATTTTTTAGATGAGATGCTTGTGTTGCTCTTTTTAACCTTAGTCTATTTGCTCTGATTACGTCACCTTTGCTCATGAGTCGCCAGGTACCTTTATGATACCGCCGCGTGGTTCAAGTTCAGGTTATGATTAATAATACAGCAAACCACTTAGTAAGGATTAAAACAACGGTCATTTATTATATACAACAAGCAATATTAATACCCTAATACTACTTTCTATATAATAAACCTATCACTACTGGCCAATACTTAACTTAGGAAGAGCCCACCAGGTCAGGGAAACGAATAGCTTGTCCAATCAAATCTGGCCCGCGGGATTCAAAAGGCTGCTACAGGTCGGTGGCTAGGTATCTCTACCGGATAGCGATCGCTGGATTCAAACTTGCTGTTGCCGGTTGCTGTTCTTGCAAAGGTCTCGAGCAGGCGAAGAGGAGAGAGAGAGAGATCTGAACTTGGACCCTCACTTTTATAGGGCCCAGGGGCTTCCCACCTCCCGGAGTGGCCCTTGACCCTGAGTCCCAAGTGATTGGATCCGTCCCCAATCTCTGGGGTCGATGTGTCCAATGGTGAGGCGATTCCTCGATCGGGGGGTGGTCGCTCACCTGTCTTTGTTTCGGCCACTGCAGGCGCCGACAGGTCTGGCCCGGTATTCAATTGCTAATATGTTGCAATTGTTCCCAGGGATAGCCGATTTAACTGTGGATGTCTGAATAGATGGGCTGCAAACAGCCCTGAATGCAACTGCAAATACCTGGGTTGATGGGCTGTTGATAGCCCTGAGTATCGATCTGGGCTAACTTCCCAGAGCCGAATATGCAATACTGTCTGCAACTGCCTGCTTGTGTCTTCTTAGCTGCTTTTCCCAGCAGTCTTTCGGGATAGCCATTTTAAACTGGGTTTTGGCCAGATTAATCGGAACGCAGCCATTTTACGTGTCTACATTCCAGCCTTGTGATCCTAACGCGAAGCGTGAAGGATCACATAAATTTTGTCCTCTTCGTTCCCTGACCGGGGGGGGGGGGGGTCACCTCCTACATGGCCACTACTCTGACCCTAGCTATGCACAAAAATTTACCTAAACAATTCTTGAGGGCGCTATGTCAGGCAGGGGCATGTATCTATAAAAAAATAAACTGGGAACCTCTAATTTTACCTAAACAATTTTTCAAGCATTATACAATCTTATCTCTCTAAACATACAATAACAATCACAGCATTTAATATATTCTTTCCTGGCTTGGCAGTCAAGCTCAGGATCATACATTTCCATACATTTTCTTTTTATTTACAGGAAAAACCGCCAGTGCATGTTTTATTATTCATATGTCGTGGGGGTCTGGGGTCTGGTCATAGCCAAATATCGGGGATCGGATCCGATAGACCAGGGTTCGAGCGCGGTACGCTCTCCTTTTCCACTTGTGGAGGCGCATGGTCTGTACTGCACAGCAGAGTATGGCCAATGCTAACAGTGCCTCAATGATGTACGATAGGGAGTACCAAGTTATGAACTTGGCACACCAGGATAATGCAGCGTGGTTGGTGACTGGGCCCTCGGTACTACTGGGCCGTGAAGTGTTCACAGTAAAGGGGTTTGGAGTGATGGGGTCTGCGTTCCCGCGCAACCAAATATTCATCAAAAGAGTGTTGAGCACGATGAAAGGAGTCCTCATGGCTGTCTTCTTTCCTTGCTTTTCCTGTGTTCGCTGGCTTTCTCCGGACTTGGAGCTTCTGGAGTTCTGTAAGACAAGCGTAGTGTGTGTAAATACTTTGGTTTAATATCTGGTGTGTTAGTGTGTCTGTCCTTCTTGGGGCCAATTAAACCCTTATAATTGGTCACAGTATGTGACTCTCCCCCCCATTTTTTTTTTCAAAACAAATGTTTGGACACGGCACACTTCCCAATGGTGGACCAGTGCTAGGTTTATCATCCAAATGTTCCAGGATGTAAATAGCATGTGGCAGCAACCCAAAGGTTGCCTAAATAAAATAAAACTGTTTTTGAAAGAAAAGGTCGAATGAGGTGCGTGTGGGCCACGACGGGTAAGACTTGGGTGGAGTCCCCGGGTAGGACGGCTACCAATACCGTATCTTCCCTACCCGAGCGTTTTTGACCAACAGGGGGGTCCCCAGGCAGGGCGGGCCTCACGCCGTTTCTCCACTGCCTGAGCGACCAAAGAACGGACAAAGATGTAGTCACCATGGTGGGGTTACTGTTCTGATTCTGCCATCAAATCCGAAGAGTAGCTACGATCGGGTGTCTGAGGCAAGTCCTCAGAGGTATCGGCAGAATGGGCGTGTGGCGGTGGTGGGTGTCTGAGGCAAGTCCTCAGAGGTATCGGCAGAATGGGCGTGTGGCTGCGGTGGGTGTCAGTGGGAAAAGTTAAAAGGTTCAGGTGAATGGGTGTGGGGCGGTGAGAAAATTCTTCTGTAGAACGAACAACATTTAACAAACAGACAGACAACGTAAAACATTCTGCAGGTTCCATCAGAATACGGGACATCGTAAATCACATTTGGGCTGGGGTGTAATTAGCATATGGAGGGAGTGCAGCGTGACCAAAGAAGAAAGGAAGGAGGAGCGAAACAAAAATGAAGTGGCATTGCTGAGGTAACGCTGCCATGAGAAGTGGCGGGAAAGCGCTCACAGTTTGCATGGGGCAGCTGGGACCTTGTAGCTGCTGTGGGTGGTGTTCTCTTTCATATCTGGGGGCTAGTCTAGCTGGTGGGGGTCTCCTGCAATCTCGGGCGAAGTGTCCTGGCTGCTCATAGTTGTAACATGACCCCTGAGGCACATAAGGTGGAGCAGGCTCTCTGGTGCATTGTTCCCTTGGGTATGGTTCCCTGGGTGGGGGGCCAGGGCTGTTGGTTTCTTTGCTGGTTCGAGGGGCATTTGTGGGCTTATCCCGTTGCTGTTTCAGGGGGGCTTGACATTCTCGTGCGTAATGTCCTAATTGTCCGCAATTGTAACATTCCGATGGTTTTTGTGGGGGGCTGTTCCTCCCTTCGTTTACCCATGCGGGGTTCTGGTGCGTTTTAACTGGATGCATGTCTGCCTGCTCTTCCTCGGGTTCCCTAACTGCGGGTTTGTCTGCTTCTGCCTGCTGTTCTTCAGGATTTTTAACTGTGGGTTTACTTTGTACAGACAGCTCCCAGGCGCGGGACAATCTTTTTAAAACCCATTTCTCATTGTGGGCTTCCTCTGAGGGGTCATAATTTGTACAGGCTTTTTGTCCTGCCTCTGTGGCATGGGAGATAAGGGTGCGGGTCCACTTGGCCATATTGTCTGTGGACAAATGGGCAGGTCTACATTTCCGAAAACGGCTTTGAAGTGAATCCACAAGCGTCCTGCGAACGCTGTGGGGTGTTCAGACTTTTTCTGTCTGCACTTATTTAGACCGTCTATGGGGTCGCCCCGGTTGTACCCGATCGCATCCAGGATCGCGGTATGCATTTCTGCAAGGGTGCCTCCTCCTACATTCTGTGGGTCGGGAAGGGCTGCTGCGACCGATGGGTCTAAGCTGAGGACCGTGAGCTTTACCTGCTCTTTCTCGTCCAGGCCGTACATGGTCGCCTGGTGTTTGACGGTGGCAAAGAAATGGCGTGGGTCTGAAGCGGGGAGGAACGGTGTGATTTTGGCACACTGTAATTGGGTCACTGTGAGGGGGGTGGAATATAAGACCTCCGCCTCGTCTGCTGTGGCGGTGCGGTGGGTTGTTACAGGGTTCATGGGAGCCTGTATTATCTGTTGTGTGGGGGGGTGGGGGTGCTTTCCTCCTTTGGGGTTTTCCCTGCGCACATGCTCCCTGAACATATCTCTGCGCTGCCTCTTGCAATTCTTCCCAATCAGGGGCGTCTTCCTGGTCTAAACTTTCCCCAAAGGTTTCTTGAAATCCCTTTTGGACAGAAAGCAGTGCTTTGAAGTCTGCAATCTGCTTTCGGCACTTTGCATGGTCCAAAGTACTCTGCCTTTGTTCCGTGGTTGTGGCGTGGAGCGCTCTCAAGGCTGCCTTGAGATTACTGTGTTGTTTCTGGAGCGTCTCTAACTGGTTTTCTGTTTCTTTCTTTACCAGGACTGCATGCTGCAGATCCTGATAAGCCTTTTCATATTGTGACTGGAAACTACTCAAGTGCGCCAGACAAGATTGGTGACTCCGTTTGGCGTCAGCCACCTCTTCATCTTTTGCTGCTAATTTCCCTTTTAACTCCAGGTTCTCTTTCTCAATTTCGCATACATCGATTTTACTCATCCAATGTATGCCTTCTATTTCCTTGCGGAGCGTCCTGACGACCTCCTCTGTGCCTCGTAATTGTGCCAGACAGGACACAATTGCCATCGGCTTGCGCGTTTTTGCTAAACTCTTTTTGTGGATCTCACTCAGGTTCTCCCACCAAGTATGCCCTATACTTCCAGGACCTGAGTTGTCATTATTGCAGAAATCCTTCCACATGGGCCATCCTTTGCCCTGCAGAAATTTGCGGTTTCCACTTCCCAAACGGGACACTGTCCCGCTCCTGCGCTGCTGACTGGTGCGACAGCAAAATCTTCGGGGTTCATGAGGCGCTGCATCGCTTGCATTGCCTGCATGGCTCTCTCTTATCTGCTCGTTACATTCGAATTTGGAACAGGGGGCTAAGGTGGTGTGGTGGATGCGGGTACGGCTTGCGCTAATTTCCGAAATACCAACTACCGATAGTTTTGACGCAACAAAAAATCTATCAGTTTTGCCTTATAACCCTGTTAGCTACGCATGCATATATACACTTCCGAATTGTGAATTATTAACCAGAACCGCTTGAACACTTGTGGTTTGTTTTTGTTTTTTGTTTCCGATTGGATTCTAATTCAAAATGTGGGGGTTCTCCCGGAGTGGTTTTCCACTTCTATGTCGGGTCCCGTCAGGATGTCGCCAATTATGTTGCTCTTTTTAACCTTAGTCTATTTGCTCTGATTACGTCACCTTTGCTCATGAGTTGCCAAGTATCTTTATGATACCGCCACGTGGTTCAAGTTAAGGTTATGATTAATAACACAGCACACCGCTTAGTAAGGATTAAAACAACGGTCATTTATTATATACAACAAGCAATATTAATACCCTAATACTACTTTCTACATAATAAACCTATCACTACTGGCCAATACTTAACTTAGGAAGAGCCCACCAGGTCAGGGAAACGAATGGCTTGTCCAATCAGATCTGGCCTGCGGGATTCAAAAGGCTGCTACAGGTCGGTGGCTCGGTGTCTCTACCGGATAGCGATCGCTGGATTCAAACTTATTGTTGCCGGTTGCTGTTCTTGCGAAGATCTCGAGCAGGCGAAGAGGAGAGAGAGAGAGATCTGAACTTGGACCTCACTTTTATAGGGCCCAGGGGCTTCCCGCCTCCCGGGGCGGCCCTTGACCCTGAGTCCCAAGTGATTGGATCTGTCCCCAATCTCTGGGGTCGATGTGTCCAATGGTGAGGCGATTCCTCGATCGGGGGGTGGTCGCTCACCTGTCTTTGTTTCGGCCACTGCAGGCGCCAACAGGTCTGGCCCGGTATTCAATTGCTAAAATGCTGCAATTGTTCCCGGGGATAGCCGATTTAACTGTGGATGTCTGAATAGATGGGCTGCAAACAGTCCTGAATGCAACTGCAAATACCTGGGTTGATGGGCTGTTGATAGCCCTGAGTATCGATCTGGGCTAACTTCCCCAGAGCCGAATATGCAATACTGTCTGCAGCTGCCTGCTTATGTCTTCCTAGCTGCTTTTCCCAGCAGTCTTTCGGGTTAGCCATTTTAAACTGGGTTTTGGCCAGATTAATCGGAACGCAGCCATTTTATGTGGCTACACTTGAGGCCCATCAGCCCAATCAGGTGGGTGTATACGAATGTCATGCTTCAGAGACTTCAAAGAAGGACCGGGGCCTTATCTTTGTAAACAACACTGAACTCTTAATTAATACCAGTGAAACAGATCAACTGGTCATTTGCCCCAATGGTGTTTGGAGGGCAAATTTGCAACCAAATTAGGAGCTTTGTTTGAGTACAAGGCTATAATGAATCTACAATTGCAGAATAATTCAGCAGCAAAATGCTCTGGATCCTGGAAATGTGAACTAAAAATGGAAAATGTTTGAAATAAGCAGGCAACAGCTGTTGCCAGACTTATTGAGTGTTTCGAACACTTTCTGGAATAATCAACTGATGACAAAGCAATTTGGCATATTCTGAGAATTTAAAAGGTGTTATTTAAAGGCAAATTTCTTTGTTTCTTTATTATTTCATGGGATGTGGGCATCGTGGCTTTACCAGCATTTATTGTCCATCCCTGAGGTAATTTAAGAGTCAACCCCACTGCTGTGGGTCTGAAGTCACATGTCGGCCAGACCAGGGAAGGATGACAGAATTCCTTCCCTAAAGGACATTACTGAAGCAGGTGGGTTTTGACAATAATTGACAGCGGTTTCATGGTCACCTTTAGACTTCTGATTCCAAATTTTTATTGAATTCAAATTTCACCATCTGCCCTGGTGGGGTTCGAAGGCAGGGGCGCGATTCTCCGACCCCCCCGCCGGGTCGGAGAATCGCCGGGGGCTGGCGTGAATCCCGGCCCCGCCGGTTGCCGAATTCTCCGGCACTGGATATTCGGCGGGGGCGGGAATCGCGCCGCGCCGGTCGGCGGGCCCTCCCTGGCGATTCTCCAGCCCGCGGTGGGCCGAAGCCCCCCTGCGCCGCCAGTCCCGCCAGCGTGAATCAAACCACCTACCTTACTGGCAGGACTGGTGGCGCGGGGGGGCTCCGGGGTCCTGGGGGGGGCGCGGGGCGATCTGGCCCCGGGGGGTGCCCCCACGGTGGCCTGGCCCGCGCTCGGGACCCACCGATCCGTGGGCGGGCCTGTGCCATGGGGGCACTCGTTTCCCTCCGCCTCGGCCACAGCCTCTGCGATGGCTGGTGCGTAAGAGACAACCCCCCTGCGCATGCGCGGGGATGACGTCAGCGACCGCTGACGTTCCCGCGCATGAGCGGACGTCTGCCACCCGGCGGAGTCCTTTCGGCCCCGGCTGGCGTGGCGACAAAGGCCTTTCCCGCCAGCCGGCAGTGCGCCAACCACTCCGGCGCGGGGCTAGCCCCTCACGGTGAGTGCTTGGCCCCTAAAGGTGCGGAGAAATCTGCACCTTTGGGGCGGCCCGACGCCGGAGTGGTTCACGCCACTCCATCCTGCCAGGACCCCCCGCCCCACCGGGTAAGGGAGAATCCCGGCCCAGGTCTCCAGAGCATTATCCTGGGTCTCTGGATTAATAGCCCAGTGATAATACCACTATGCCACTGCCTACTTTCTGATAGCTTCCTCAGTAGTTTGGCCACTGTGGAGAGTCATAGGGTTATAGGATCATTCAGCGCAGAAAAGGCCCTTCAGCCTATCGCATCTGCGCCAGTCAAAATCAACCACCTAACCATTCTAACCCCATTTCCCAGCACTTGGCCCAAATCCTTGTATGCCCTGGGATCGTCTTAAATGTAATGAGGACCTCTGCCTCCGCTACCCTTTCAGGTCGTGTGAATTCCAAACTCCCACCACTCTCTGGGTAAAACGTTTTTTCCTCACATCCCCTCAATACCTCCTTCCCCTTACCTTAAATCCATGCCCCTGGTCATTGACCCCTCCACCAAGGAGAACAATTTGTTCCTGTCTACGCCCCTCATGATGTTGTACGTCTCAAACATGTTTCCCTTCAGTCTCCTCCTCTTCAAGGAAAACAATCCAAGTCTATCCAATCTCTGTTCATAACTCGCACTTTCCAGCCCAGGAAACATCCTGGTAAATCTGCTCTATTCCTTTTCCAGTGCTATCACATCCCTCCTATAATGTGGATTCCAGAACTCCACACAATACTCTAGCTGTGGTCTAACTAACGTTGTGTACAGTTCCAGCATAATCTCCCTGCTCTTAAACTCTATGCCTCGGCTAATAAAGGCATGGCAGCACAGTGGTTAGCATTGTTGCTTCACAGCTCCAGGGTCCCAGGTTCAATTCCTGGCTTGGGTCACTGTCTGTGCAGTGTCTGCACGTTCTTCCCATGTCTGCGTGCGTTTCCTCCAGGCGCTCTGGTTTCGTCCCGCAGTCCAAAGGTGTGCAGGTTAGGTTGGATTCTCCATGCTAAATTGCCCTTTGTGTCCAAAAAGATTAGGTGGAGTTACTGGATTACGGGGATAGGGTGGAGATGTGGGCTTAAGTAGGATGCTCTTTACAAGGGCCGCTGCAGACCCGATGGGCCAAATGGCCTCCTTCTGCACTGTAAATTCGATGATTCTATATGGTGAGGTGAGGACGTGCACAAATTTGACAAATACATTGAAGCAAGTACACATCAGGAGTTTCTAACTGACAGGAGTCGGAAGACCAGATTTGGTTCTAAAATCTAATTTCTCTCCTTGTGTATGATTCCGTTTTAAACATCAATTTTTATCAGGATAGTAAGAGACAGGGTAAAGCCTACAGTTAACCCCCTGCATCTCCAAAGGATATAAAATCCTTTGTGAGTTTTGTAGCACTTACAAAATAAAGAATGAGCATTTCTCCAGAGGCCTCCCATGATCTGAAGAAATGTAGCAACATCACGGCGTACCGATGCCGAAGAACAGATAAAGACCAAAGGAAGGAGAAAGACTCCAATGGGAGCTGTCGTTATTTTGAAGGACAGGCAATAACATTTAAGATTAAAAATAAAAATGTGTAACGCGCATTTCAGCCTCCAAACCTCAAAGCCCTTGGCTTGGTGCGAAGAAGCAGCAGAGACCAGGAGTGTTAAAGGGCAGCAGAGGAAGAAGAAAGGTCGAAGTATCAGATGAAGGAAAGGTTAAAGGGCAACGCTAGGCAGAACCAAACTTAAAAGATAAGGGGCCTGAAAAATACAAGCAGGAGGGGAGCACCTGAGGGAAGCACAATAATCTAGCTCTTAGAGTAGTGTTTGATCCCTGCAAGAAATCTCAGTTCATCCCCAATTGCTAAGAGGCAACTTATAAGTCTGTTATTAAAATAATTCTCTTTGTATGTCCAGGCCCTAGTGTAGACTGGACTTCCTGATAGGATCAACCTTTCTGTTGGTTGATACATTGGGTATGTTGCTACCAGTGTTATCCAGGATCTCCCTGAGAAACAAAATGTGGAAACCTCTGGCCTATGGTGTCTGCACTCTAACAGGCTTTTCCAAAAACTCTGACAAATGGCCCCTCAAATTTAGTTAGCACCCATATAAACTAATTCTAAATACTACTAGTCACACAAATCTGCACACAAAATCATAGAATCCTTACAGTGCAGAAGGAGGTAATTCGCATTGAGTCTGCGCCAACCCTCCGAAAGATGACCTTACTCATGTCTACCCACCCTATCCCGCACATCCCTGGGCACTAAGGGGCAATTTACTGTGGCCATTCCACCTAACCAGCACATCTTTTTTGAAGAACCAGAGCACCCAGAGGAAACCCATGCAGACATGAGGAGAGCGTGCAAACTCCACACAGTCACCCGAGGCCGGAATTGAACCCGGGTCTTTGGTGCTGTGAGGCAGCAGTGCTAACCGCTGTGCCATGATTGAGATGCTTACCCCTTCTCACCCATTCCGGATATTAAATTATCAGGAAGCTCAGCAGCTAAGGTCGCAAGTACATCCATTTATCTGCTCGGCTACTGTTATGGCGGAAGAGTCGATCTGAGGAATCCAGGTTCCAATGATGTTCATATATAGAGAAACACTCTTACTCTGATAAATGGGCTCAAACCTCTACCATTGGTCAAACCTCTACCATTGGATAGAAACGTTTGGAGGTGATAGGGGAATCAAGTTACAGCTGGAGGAATGACGAGACCCCTAATTTGCTCTTTTCGGCAAGAACCATTGCATCTTATTCCACTCAGGCACGTCACAGACCAGCAGCATTTTGCCAGGATCAAGGACCCTGCCGACAAAGAGCCGCCGGCCAATTAGGGGCTGGCAGCTCTTCTGTACTCAGCAGTGCCACCAGTGAGGTGGTGCCTGCTGCCAGTACTACACCCAGCCAAGACCTCGGACCTAGAACATAGAACATACAGTGCAGATGGAGGCCATTCGGCCCATCGAGTCTGCACCGACCCATTTAAGCCCTCACTTCCACCCTAACCCAATAACCCTATCTAACCTTTTTTTTGGTCACTAAGGGCAATTTATCATGGCCAATCCACCTAACCTGCACATCTTTGGACTGTGGGAGGAAACTCCGCGGAGCACCCGGAGGAAACCCACACAGACACGGGGAGAAGGTGCAGACTCCGCACAGAAAGTGACCCAGCGGGGAATCGAACCTGGGACCCTGGCGCTGTGAAGCCGCAGTGCTATCCACTTGTGCTACCGTGCTGCCCCAGAGAAGGAACCCAGGAGCAGGTGAGTGAAGGTGGGAAAGGTATTGTGAGTTGGTGGTGGCGGGGTTTTGGCAGAAGGTTCAGGAGGGAGGCTCTGAGCGGGCCATACATTCCCAATGCTGGATCCTCCTCCGATCAGGAACTTGATGCCTTTGAATGAGGAATCTCCCCTGGGAGCCCATAGGCAAATATGCATGGTTTGCTGATCAAGATCCTCATATGGTGAGCATATCCCATCCCCCTCTGAGTCAATAGCACAAGAATCCACCCATTAACTCTGTTTCTCTCACCCATAGACAGTGTTTTCAGTTTTTATTTTGACTGAAGTGGACGGAGATTAAGGCCGGAATTCTCGAGCCTTTCGCTGACGGCGGGATTCTCCGGTCCTGCCGACAGCGCACTCCCACGGAGTGAGGTGGTTTCAATGGGATACCCATTAACATAGATGGGAACAGGGAATCCCACCAGCAGTGAACTGAGCGTTGCCTCCAGCAATTGGAAAAGACACGCCTGGGGGAACTGGAGAATCCAGTCCTAAATTGGAAAAATGTCTTTCAGAGTCTTTGAACTCAACATTCAATTCATCCAATCATTAATCGGCAGCAACCAACAAAATAAATGGAATGCTGAACTAAATCAGCAGAATGTATTGAAGTGTGCAGTGTTTTTGTCCACTGCATAATTTTCACAGTAAACAGGAGGTAGACGTGTGGTAGATATTCAGCTCGTGGAGGAAGTGCAGAGAAAGACCACGGGCGGGATTCTCCGTTTCCTGGCGGTGATATTGCAATTGGCGATCGGGCGGAGAATCCATTCCAACGCCAAAACTGACGCCGGCTTGCGATTCTCCGCCCTCTACAAAATGGCGTCATTACATTGCATGCTGCACGCCATTGCAACGGCATTAGCGCATCATCGGTAGGCCCTCCCATGCTCCGCCCCCAATGGGATGAGTTCCCGACCCCGCGGTTGATGTGTGGTCTGAGCGGTCGGGAACAAAGCGTGACGGCTGTGGACTGTGTCCAGCGCCGCCACACTCGGGCGGGATCGGTGTCACTACCTCGGGGGGTATCCGTTGGTGGTGGGTGACCAGGGGTGGCCAGTGGGTATCCTGCAGGCTCGCGGATGTCGGGTTGGGCCCGCGCACGGCTGGTGCCATGTCGTACGGCGCGACCACTGCAGGTCGTCGCCCTGCGCATGCGCGGCCATGGACCTGGCCATTCTCCGGCCGTTTTGGACACGGGAGCCGGGTGTTTATTCCGGTGCAGCTGCTAGCCCCTCATCAGTCCTGGAATCGGTGAGTGTTCGGTGCCAATTTTGGCATCGTAAAACGTCCCTGAATTCGCCATTTCAGCCGGCACTTAGCCGCTGGAACAGAGAATCCAGTCCCACAAATTTGATCCTTTCAGCTGAGTTATGGGAAAAGGCTCAAAAAGGTTATTACCATCTTTGAAGGTAATCTTACAAACGTATGTTAGATAGGAAATCTAGAATATTACTTTAGCCAAAATGAAAGAGTAGAACAAGGAGACACAATTTCTAACTATTAAAATTAAGAGAGGAGGTTCTTCACACAGAATATTAACAATGCATAGATTGGACTTTGAGGTACGCATTGGAGGCCTATTAAACGTGGAATAATTTAATAAAAATAATAAATATTACAACAGACATTTTTTTCTGAATTAATCAATTGAGATGTCTCAAATGTCATTCATTACCTCAGGATTACCTTCGATATAAAATTATTTTATCATGAATATCAAAAAAACTACTTTACTTTCCACTTAGAATTGAAGGAATTGCTGGTGTAAAACTTTCCTTTCCCAGGATACACAGCATTACCGTATTTTCATCAGCACTTTGATTTCACTTTAAACCTTGATTTAAACATTTCTGGCCATGGATTTATGTTTTTCGGGGGGAAGGTGGGGGGGGGTGGGGGGGGGGGGGGAGGGGTTGGGTGGAGGGGGTGGAGGCGGGGTGTTATTTTGGAAAAAGAATGCGGATTCTCATCCGAAAGGGGGTAGTGGGAGTTGGGATATTTCTCAGCTCGGCACGCACACCTCGGGAGAAGTGCCCCAAACACAGGATTTTCATTCTTGGCGGGGTGGCGGGGTGGGCTGATGAATGAGAACTGGAGCCAGGCTTGCACCTCCAAAAAATTTTCAGAGGCTGCCATGTGGGAAGGTGGATCATTTTCACGGGGCAGTTCATCCCAGTTAGAACAGAATCTATCACTACCCCACACATCCCTTCACTTCCCACACACTGTCCATGTTTCATCCATGCCACCTCTTGAACTCCGTGAATCCCTCATGGCCCCTCATAACTCATGTCAAGCCATGCCCCTCTCATGATCCTGCGTACCCTCCATCCCAACTTATGCCCCTCTACCCATCCCTCTCCCCCATGACCCCTTATCCCTCTAACCCAAACAATGACACTTCCATGCCCATTCACCCAGTGGACAGAACCAATGAACTCTCTGGGATCTGACTTGGAAACATATCACCATTCCTTCAATGTTACTGGGTCAAAATCCTGGAACTCCCTGCCTAACAGCACTGTGGATGTACCCGCACCATGCGCATTGCAGCAGCCGATGAAGGTATCTCACCACCCCTTTCTCAAGGGCAAATAGAGATGGGCCCATGTCCCATGAATTGACAAAAAAGCAATTGCATGTGTGGAAAAGATTTTAAAAAGAAGTCAGTAATTCCTAACTTCTGCTGAAATTGCTGAAAAAAACATATTTTTACTACATCATCATTATGCATTCTTGGCTGACAGCTCAGACATCCATTAGTCTGTTTCGACAGTTGCACCAAAGGGAAAGTATTGCTTGATTGACAGCTTTTTCCCTGTGATCTATTCTGCCAATTCAACAATGTTTATTTATACGAGATAAAGAGGTATCAAATGCTTATCATTTCTGCTATTGATATTTTAAAGGTCTGGATGAGTGACAATTTTATAGGGCTGTAGTAAAAGCAGTTTGATTAAGAAAGTAGAATTTTGCAAATGAATAACTGTTTGCTTTTCAATCTTTCCACACAGAGTATGGTGATAAGTCCATTGGTTCTGTATACTGGATGAATGGACCTGGAAGCATCATGATGTAATATGGATGGCATAAGAAGCCATGGGGATTGGGTGGAGGGCACATTTTGGCAATGGGGCATTGGTTAAAATGTTTTGAACATTTTTCAAAAGGTTCCCTCATCTAGAATTTTGTTCACCATCCCTCTGAAGTGCCCTGAACCATGTCCCATTGAGAAGTTGACCCAAGTCCACCAAAAACTGTAGAGGACTAGGAGATGCCTATCCCTTCAATCGAGGCGCCCAAGCCATGAGCCAGGCTCATGACACACATCAGCACAAACCCTTAATTTGTTGTATTTGGCAAGGCCACCGCCCCCCCCCCCCCCCCCCCCCCCGGCGCGGCACCATTCCAACAGCACCATTGTTTGAGATACGCCGCATCACAGTCGTATCATCCGCAAACTTCTAGATTGAATTGGTGTAAATCTTGCCACACAGTCGTGTACATAGGGAGACTGCTCTTGAGCACCATCTGGTGGTAAGATGAACTTACATGAAATTGTTAACTCTTTATCTCCCATACAATATCCATATTGTTACAGGTGAGGTCCAGATCTAAATATTTAAATGAGCCATTAGGTGCCTGGAAGACGTCACCATGGTGCCATTTAGTACTGGTCCACACAAAGGTGGACCAGATGTAACATACCTGGGAGGTTTCCCAGGCCATTGGAAGCCCTCGAGCGGTTGGTCGTTGGTACCTGGCACTCTCGCTACCACCCGGGCTCCTTGGCACTGCCAGGCTGGTGTGACATGCCCAGTGTGCTAGTCTGGCAGTGCCAAGGTGCCAGGGTGACAGGTTGCCTGTGCCAGGGGTCGGGCCCGGTGTGCCCTGCCCTTTAGAGTTGTGTTGAGGGGGGGGGCTCGAGATAAGTTGGGGCAATGGGGGGGGGGGGGGTCTGGGGGACAGGATGTGGTGTCTGAGGGGGGGAGCGTTGTTGAGAGATCAGGGCGGCATTTAAAAATGGCGCCCCAATCTCTTCCTGCTCTGACGAGCTGAGCCCTTTGACTAACACTCCAATTATCTGGAGAAATCATCAGCAATGACTTACTTCATTCTGTTCAACTGATCGCTGGTGGTAGGACAGATTGGTAATTCCAGTACGAAACAAAATGGACTTCCACCTCTTTAATGAGAACTAGTCCACAATTGAATTGTCAATCAGAGCATTAACAATCCTTGGGCAGTTGTTCCGAAAGCTAATGTTATCTTTTTACAAAGGTGGTATCTTGTAGTAATGTCTGGCGAAATCCACATTACAGCACAAAGCCCATCTTGCCCACGTGGGAGGCTCTTTAACAGCTAAAATATGTGGGGGAATGTAACTCCCAAAATGTTCCTTTCCATGTCTTGGTCCTGTCCAAAGATGAATGTTTAACATTGTATAAGAGAGTGTTGTTTTCTGTACCAGCCTCACTAGCATTGCAAAGTGTGTAATGCTCCTGAGCTTCATTTTCTTTTGTCTGTCTCCTCACAGCACTAGCCATCTCAGATTTATATGATTTACTCCTGAAGATTTGAGAATGCTCTCATGCCTCTTTCTCACTTTCTACACTAAATCAAACCAAAAGATGGCTCACTATCAAGATTACTCATGTATTTCAATAGCTTTGCTTCTGGCTAAGCATTTCTCTCCATCTCGATTATAAACTCCACCTTACCCAAAGAAAGAAACATCTTATTTATGGATGTACTGACACTCCAGCTATCAGTCTGAGCCAGATCACGACTGTCAGCTTTCACCCAGACAGAACCCTATTTACATTTGTTCATTCCTCTCACAACCTGGGGATCTGGGGCTCCTGTTGGTAAGGGCATACAATGAGGTGAGGGATAAGGGGGAACTCCCCCCCCCCCTTCATGTGATTGCAGGCTTCGATATCCTTACTTCTGAAGAAGGATAAAGACCCGGCGCAGTGTGGGTCCTACCGCCCGATATCGCTGCTAAATGTGGTGCCCAACTGCTAGCAAAGATCTTGACCTCGCGGATTGAGGACTGTGTGCCGAGGATGATAGGGGAGGACCAAACGAGGTTTGTAAAGGGGGGGCATCATTCTGCTAACATTATTAAACATGCTAATAATGTCCCCGGAGGGGCAGGATATGGAGGTGGCGGTTGCTATGGACGCAGAGAAGGCATTCGATCGGTGGAATGGGAGTATTTGTGGGAAGTGCAGGGACGGTTCGGATTCGAGCAGGGGTTTGTAGATTGGGTCCGGTTGCTGTACATGGTGCCGACAGCGAGTGTAAGGACGAATCGGGTGAGTTTGGGTATTTTGGACAACACAGTGGGGTGAGACAGGGATGCCCACTCTCCCCCATTGCTTTTTGCCATGGCAAGAGAGCCACTGGCAATGGCGCTTAGAGCGCCAAGGAGTTGGAGGGGGCTGGTGCGGGGTGTAGGGGGTCGAGCACAGGGGTCTCGCGAAATCTGGATGATCTGCTGCTTTGTATTTGGGATCCACTGGGAGGTATTGGGGGGAATGATGAACATCTAGAGGATTCGGACGGGTTCTCCGGATATAAGTTAAGACATAGTGAGACTGAGGTCTTTCCAATGCGAGACAAGTGGGCAGGTATGGGGGGTTGGGCAAGCTGCGATTTAGGTGGTGGGGGCAGGCTGGCGGTAGGTGGGCATCAGGTGACGCAAGGTTGGGAACACTTAGCATAAGTTTGGATTGGGGCGCGGGGGGTGGATATGGGGAGGGGGGTGGGATTTTAAGAGTCGGGATG